>NW_028281121.1:827500-1002500 GCF_059751285.1 Brachycentrus maculatus | reverse complement strand
AATAATGTGTGTGTATGTGTTTGTGATGTGTGTGCATTAAAAGTAGTTTAATCTGTACGACTAATTTAAATATGTATTTTGTTGTCCTGGAAAAAATCACTACATTTTTTATGACGCACTGTTATTTTACTGTTTTTTTTTTAATTAGTAGTTTTATTGTTTTTAGAAATATAAATCAATTAAGATGTTTTACCATACTAAAGATATGATCAAAACTGTAAAATACCCCCAAACTCAGTAAACGGGGAAGCATCGTATCCATTAAGTAGAAAAATACTTGCTTATTTCCAAATTGAAAAATACTTCCGGCTCGGCTTAACTATCGAAAGTGAAAAATGGTAAAAAAAGAAGATAAAAGGAGAATGTTGGCAAGACTGAATATATTCATGAGCTAGTTGGGAAAGTCAATATGACGCCTTCTATTTCACTGAGGGGAAATTTATTCCAATATGAAAGTGAAAATCTTTGAGTGTTTCTCTTTGGACAAAAAGTATGTCCAATGTATCAATAATATTTCGTCATGAGGATTGAATAAAAAACCTTTTTTTTCAATAAAACGTTGCCTTTTTTAAATATAAATTTGGTATGTTAAATAATGGAAAAATAGTTATTCCTTCATTTATTTAACATTCGATAATATTCACCTATAATAATGATTAACGTTTTGTACTATTTTTTGACATCTTATCAAAGATGAAGAACAATATGGAAGTCTGGGCATTTACGGGGCTGATGACCGTCATAGGCTGGTTTAAGTGATCACTTTACACACGTGTAACATTCACCAATTGTACCCATTATTGACAACCACATTACTCAAATTCTTGGAAGTTCTATATATATCAACCAATTTTGAAACATTATTCTTGAATCACTAGAACTTCACTAGAGACACCTATTGGTGAGACATTTTGAGTGTGTCCATATACTTGTGAACATGTAATTGAACACACTCTTAATGTTGTAAATAACCGTTTTACATTACCAATTTTTTTCATCGTGTTTTTCGAGGGATTCGATTCCAAAAAAGTAAGTCAGTATATTGGCGTTACGGTATACAACTACAAAATTTAATTACTGAAACGTTTCAATTTTACATGTACCCGGCCACGCATTTCTGTGGCTCAATCTGGTAAAAGAAATAAAATAGTTATCACACAATTCTGATATGCGTAATTTCACATTGAAAATCTATGAAATAGTAATGCAAATGAAAACATTGAAAATATTAAGTGGTAGGATCTGTCAAGAAGCTCGCTTTCCGCCATGAGCAACGTTTAGTATTGTTCATCAGATGGCGTTGGCCTTTTACAGTATCTACTCAATGAATTAGGGCCACGCAGAATTTCGCGCAATTTCTCAATTCAAACAGGAATAACTCAGAGAAAACCTTGAATAAAACAACATTGAATTTTATTTACACATGAACACTTTATTACGCTTAAATTATGCATATATTTTCATATAAATATAGTTAGTATTTAGTATTTCCACCTTTGGCAGAAATAACTGCCTCAATTCTTTTTGGCATACTTAAAATGCACTGTTTTATCATGTTTTTTATTTCTTCGTCTTCTGACCAAATTTTTTGAACATTTTTTTTAGACAGTCTACTGTCGGATTTGGAAATGAGTATACCTTATTTTTTAACATGCTCCATACGTTTTCTATAGGATTAAGGTCCGGAGAATTTCCAGGCCAGGGGAGCAAAGGCAGATTTTTGTTAGACAAAATTTTTATTATTGATTTAGCCCGGTGGCAAGGTGCCCCATCCTGCATGAAGGTGTATGGACCTTCTATTGGGTCGAGTGTATGGTAGAAGGGCAATAAAATTCGTTCGAGGACCTGCTTATAGGAATTTTGGTTCATTGTTCCTTCCACGAAAAACAACGGTCCAGGTAAATTGTTAATAATACATGACCATATCATTGTTGCCGGGGGTTGTTTGATAACTTTTACCACACAGGCCTCATTGTAACGTTCCATTGATGTTCTCCTGACGAATTGACGGCTCTCTGTCACGGCTTCTAACCGGCACTCATCACTAAAGATGACCTGAAAAATAATGAAAATTTAAGTTTAATTCAAATATATAAGTTTATTTACTAAAATGATATGTTGAAAATTCAATTTAAATAAATACCTTTTTCCAATCATCAACCGAGTAATTTCGATGTAGCCTGGCCCATTTTAATCGATCCGCTTTCATTCGTGGTGTCAATTTTGGTACTTTTACAGGGCGCCTGCATTTCAGATTTACTTCGTAAAGACGTCGCCTCAGTGTTGATACCGATATATTTATACCCTCTTCTTCCAATTTTATTTTTAATGTTTTTGCTGATGCACTACGGTTTTCTAAGGCACTTTGAACGATTTTTCAATCAGTCCTCGGTGTTGTTTTTCTAATCCTACGACAGTTCTTTCGCCGATTGCTGGTGGCGGGTGACTGATTTTTTATTGATTTTGAAATTATGTCCACTGTTTGACGAGAAACGTTTTCTTTTTTTGAAATTTCTCTATTAGATAGTATTCCTAATTTCAGTAGCACTATAACACTAGATTTTTTTTCCTCAGAAATGTCTTTACTTTTTCCCATTTTGTCCTTTTCAAAAAAAAACACTTGTGTTTACAAAAAAATTTTATACTTTATGAACTAAAATTAAAAATTAAGTTTTTTTCACAAGACACGATAACTATATAACCTCTCTGAACAAAACAACAACCAGAACTCAAGAAACTTCACTAATAAATGAGATAGGACTATTATTTTAACTTTCAACTATCTGTCTACCTGTGCTAATTAGGGACCTTTCTCAGAAAAAGGGTTTGAAATTTTGTAAAGGCTTAAATAATCCAGGTATATTTTACAAATTATTGAAGGTAATATACATGATATTAGATGTCAATAGAAAACTTAAAGTATTTATGTAAAATAAATATAATAATCCAAAAGATTTCAGAGTATTCAAAAAAATAATGGGTGGCCCTAATTCATTGAGTAGATACTGTAGTATGTTATATTATCCTGAATTGGTACCATAAAACGCACGACTAATAACATTGCCTTCGTGTAGTTAACTATCAACCTAACATCGAGTCGGTATTGTACCATGCCCCATGCACCATTTGGTACTGAGATAAGCGTAGGAAAAAGAAGTAAAATAATTAAATTAACTTTTTTATTTAAAAATATATTTCTTATGGATAAATTTGGGTATTATTGTTTTATTTAAAAAAATATGTATCGATAGTTTGTAGCTACTCATGTATTATAATTCAGTAGTGTGATTGATTATTACAGTGACCTTTGAAATACATACAAGCAAAGTGCATCATATCTACATTTGAATATTTATATAAACTTGTTTATACCCAGAATACAAAGAGTTATAAACTGATTAATTGCTTGTATAATCAAAATCATGGTTCATTAATCATAGTCGGTATCGATCATTGACTTCTGGCTCATTAAATTAGGAAACTCATAAATTATAACGCATAACACTAAAAATGTACTCGTATTATAACTACAAAATTATATTGATACTATAGTCAATTGCGTACACTATTTCCTGACTATTTTTTCAACGCGACCCGACAACGCGAGGTTTACTGATTTAATTTTTTTTCAAACCCTTATCCGCGCCCGATGGTGCATAGGGCACTGCATTATATAAACGCAGTGTTATCTTGATCGTTAACAGATGAAGGAAAGGTGATGAGCTCTCCGCTTCAGGTACACCAGTCCAGTGTAATATTGAATAAATATTAGAGTGAAAAAATCACTTACTCACTATTTGAACCCCCCTGGGAATAGAACCTGGGACCTCCAGATCGGTAGCCGAGCGTGCTGACTATTACACTATGGAGGCGAATATTTATTGATTTACATTTCATTAAACATATAAGTACAAATTACAATAATGTACCCTCACTGAATTTTCCCGTGCCGAGGGCGCATTTTACAACACTTATTTAAAATACTATTGTATGAAGAAGAAAAAAAGATTATGACATGCAATCAAATACGACATGACGCGATCAATTTCAGATCTACCTACCTCCATTATTTATTTGTGAATAACTCTTTTAAAGTTACTTCTTTTTTTAATGACTGTATAATGAAAGCAGGGTGTGCAACTTAATTGCGTAATAATGAAAATTCTTTTGGCCAAAAGATGTATGTGTTAGATTTTTTAAATAATGATAAGCTTTATTTTTTTGATTTCTCAACCCTATGGAATGGGTTTAGTTTGGACTTGGGAAATTTATGTTTTTCTCATGGATAGTTGAATGTAATATCGCCTACTCCTTTCAACAACGTCATAAATAAATAAAAAACTAGATTTTTCAGGAGATCGTTTTTTAGAATAGTTAAGAATATAATAAAATGTATTAAAAATAAATATCGAGCCATTTTTTGAACTTTTTACTGTGCAACTGATCTTTTTAGGTAAAACCTGAAGGTTTTTTCTCCATTTGAAAAATATTTAGTTTATTTAAAAAAATAATTAAACAATACCTTTTCTTCAAAATGCAAAAACAACACATTCTGCCCTGTAGCGGGTAATATTAAGTTAAAAATATGCCACTTTTACTGGGATGCAGTACATTTTTTGGGCATTCCAAAAACATGTACAACTGAAAATTGACGATTTTGTATATATGACGTTGTTGAAAGGAGTGAGCGATATGTCATATAAAAACCACAAAAAAAACATTTGTACACAGAAGCTGACGAAACTAAAAACATCCATCTTTCATATAACCTTATTTTATATTCTACTATTTTTCACTTATTCTTTCGATGAAAACATTTCTTTAATTTTCTAAAAACATTTATTAACAAAAAACATCCATCTTTCATATTACTTTATTTTATATTCTACCATTTTTCACTTATTTTTTCAATCAAAACATTTCTTAAAATTTCCAAAAACATTTATAAGCAATAGTCTACCTATGCAAAACAACATCCGCCGGGTCATCTTGTATGATATATAATTATAATTGATACGGGGAATCATTTCAATTGAAGATTCCGTCAAAAAGGCCTTAATTTTGAAAATATAGGCGCCAACTTTCAATTCGATGCTATTATTCTGTATTTCAAAGAATTTTCTAATAAGGGGGAGTCAGAAGCCAAATTATCCAGAATAAGTCGAGAAGGGCCCTCGTGTTGGTTTGTTATTACAGGAGCCAGGCGCTTCTGGTCCCTTTCATCGCTTATCTCTACTTCATTATTTTATGGACATTTTCCCTTCATTATGTATACAAAAACCAAATCACTTTGTCTTTCATCTCCCACTCTCTTATTTGTTTTTCTCCGTCTTGAAAGACGAAATTTGATTTATTAATTTTGACAATCCAATTATAGATGGGATTATTGAGAAGGCTTTGGAGAATTTAAATCTTTTCGTATTTGTTCTGTTATAATACTCAATATTTATTTATAATTACATTTTTTTTTTTTTGGATTATACAAATTAGAAGGGTAATTTTTGAGTTTATGAATGTAAACACGACTAGTTTCTTCAAAATCTGTAGTTTTTCTCCGTCTTAAAAGACGAAATTTGGTTTATTAATTTTGACAATCCAATTATCAGTCTGATGATGTCGGTAACGACGAAACCCGGTCGCTGGTCAAATAAAAATAAAGTGGAATAGCTAAAAATGTTGGTTTTAATCTAATAATATAATCCAATTATAGATTGGACTATTGAGAAAGCTTTAGAGAATTTACCTCCTTTCGTATTTGTTTTGTTAATACTCATTACTATTTTAATAATAGGTACTCATTGCTCATTTTCAATTACATTTTTTTTCAGTTATACAAAGTGGAAGGGCAATTTTTACTTTACTAATGTAAACACGACTAGTTTCTAGAAAATTTGTAGTTCTCGAAACTAGTCTTGTTTATATTAATAAACTCAAAAAGTGGTATTTTACAAGTGCTTTATTTTTATATTTAAATCATGTTATTCCAAAAAGTTAAGGCCAAATATACAGTGAGTGGCAGCATAATTTCCTCTTTTCAAAACGTAATAAAACCCATTGTATGAATCAGATTTTTTTATATAATGTAGGCATATTCCTAAAGTTTTGTTAAACTTAGTTTTTCAAGATCGAATCAAGTAGGTGATGTCTCGAATTCTCCATACACTCAGTAAACCGATTTCTAGAGTTTGTCATTATTCTTGCCATCATATCAAGATACTTCAAAACCATTTAACCATAGGGTTACTCAAAAAACTGATAGTCGGTTTATTCTAATACTTTATTATCGTCAGGTATTCACTTTATTTTGACGGAATCGGAAACTGCCATCGAGAAGGGTGACACATCTCGACGAATCGGGACATATGACAATCTTCATTATGCACTACTATATGTACACATGTATAAGAAAAGGAAATTGAGACAAAGAAAACAATTTTTTTAAATTCAAATATCGAGTCCACCTCCGTAGTGTAACTCCCGCGCTGGAGGTTCCTGGCTCGATTCCAAGGCTTGGAAAATGTTTTTTTTACTACCCTGAAGCGCAAAATTTAACACCTTGACCTTATCTATGTAGCGATCAATATAACACTGCTTCGATTTGATATAGTGCCCTTTGCACCATTGGATACAGCTATGGGTAAGACAGAGGAAAAGAAAATGTTTATTTATCAAAAAAAGAAATGTATAAAATCACCGATCTACTGATTACAAAAATTCATCGCGTTCATTGACAGGCGCCGCAGCGTAGTTAGGTAGACGTTCGACTACGAAACTTGCGTCGCAGGTTCGATTCCCGCCAATTGCAAAATGAATTCAAGAAAGATTTATTTATAATTGAACTGGATGTTTGTAATGTATTTTCACATTTACCTTCACTATCCTTACTTTCCTACCTGCAGACAAGCATCTAAAATAGAAGCTTTGCGAGTAATTCCTTTTAAAAAAAATATTTAAAAAAAATTGACTTCATTTATGGAAAAAAATATGTCCATTGTCGGACCTATTGCTAAGAAGAAATATCTTCCAATCAACCGAAATCAAACAAATTATATTGGTCAAAACGTTTGATACCTTATAAAGCTGTTTGCAATCAAAAAGGGTAGCTTCAACATAAAGTAGAAATTACAAAGAAGAGGGGGAAAAAGTTACAATTTACTGCTGTATTAATGAAGCAACAACTTTATATGTATTGTACATTTAATATGTATTGTGTATTATATTTATACCTAAATAACAAAAACAAATAAATAATAAACGTAAGATTACTGTACTATTTCTTTTATCAGTTCCGGTAGAGATAACGCTTTCTGAGATTCATCCATCATTGGAGAAACGAGCTGTACGCCTAAAATAAATTATTGATCACAAAACTGCAGTCAGTAAACATATCGTAGTCGTGAAGGAGAAAGTGACCAACTACAAAAACGTAAAATGTTCAGGGAAATAAACATCAATGCAGTTAGTCAATTTTACCAAGTCAGTATATTATACTTACAAGTTTGAAATCCTTTGGGACGTTTTACAGGGCAATATTAAACTAGTAAGATATCCAATAGTCAATGATCACGGTTTTGTAAAAAAATACACTTGGTCACTTTCTCCTGTATGACTACGATATTGTAATTAGAATATATCATATTGCTTTGGATATTAAGTTCATTGGCACTATATTCAAAAATCTATTTTATCAGATCTTAATGTTTTGTTTACTGCATCACCTTATACTTAATATTAAATTAAATATATTATTCAAATTTCAATTTCAATTCAAACCCTTATCCGCACCCCAATGGTGCATAAGGCACTGCATTATACAAATACAGTGTTGTCTTGATCGTTAACACACGAAGGAAAGGTACCCTCCGCTTCAGGTACCAGTCCAGAGTAATATTGAATAAACATAAGAGTGTCCCATAGTTGAAATATAGAATAAACAAAAGATCACTCATCAAAAATAATCATATTTATTGACCCCTCATGGGAATAGAACCCGGGACCTCCAGAACGGTAGCTGAGCGTGCTGACCATTACACTACGGAGGCGGACATAATAATTTTAGTATAATTCCAAAATATATTATTGTGTCATACAAAATATTTCTTTTTCAAACCCTTATGCACGCCCGATGGTGCATAGGGCACTGAATCACATATACACAGTGTTACCTTATTCGTTAACACATGAAGATAAGGTGATCAGCCCTCCGCTTTAGGCACCAGTTCAGGGTAATATTTAATAAAAAATTAGAATAAAAAGTCATTTATAATTATTTAACCCCCCCCCCCCTGGGAATCGAACCCGTGAGTACGGTAGCCTAGAGTGCTGAGCATTACGGAGGTAGATAGAAAATTATTTAGAAGTGAACTAAAAAAATATTTTTAAGGTTACTTTTTTTAAAAATCTTTCGTTTATATTTTAAAATATGTTTTTCTACGATATGATTTACAACTCATTGAAAAATGAAATTAGTTATCAAATATCTAACCTACTAAGCATTTTTTTTGGGTTAACGATAAGAAATTGTTATATATTGAATGAAATTTAATCGATTAAAACATATTTTAACCTCTCTCGGTACATGATTATAATATTTATCATTTTTATGACGACAAACATGTTGATACCGTTTTTCTAGATATTTAAATAACTCGGAACTTCTAGCCGTTAAGATCTGAAGGAACCTGAATTCAACGCTCATCATTAAGACAAAAGGATATTTATTCGGATAAAGTATCAGTATTTGAAAGACCACAACCATTAAAACTTATGAAACTTCACAAATGTATTCGAAAGTCATACCTGAGCTTTATATTATATGAACATTTAAATAAATAATATGAAGCTATTAAATATAAAAAGATAAAACCGTGACATATATGGAGAGAGAAAAAAACCCTTTTCAGGATGTAGCAGATGAAATATCTCAACTGAAGCATAAATATAACTAACTAACTAAGCATCACGCCACTTCTCCGCAGGGGTAGGCAGAGAGAATCGAACGCTACACCACTCTGTCTTTGCAAACATAATTCGCCTCTTTTACATTCATGCATCTCCTCATACATACTCGACGATTATTACGACTCCTTACCCGACCGCTTTCAAGTATTTGACATACCTGTGCCAAGTTTTTCTGTAAGCATTTATATAAAAATAACTTCCAAAGCATAAATATTACTTCCTAAAACATTAATATAACTTCCGAAATTCGAGTAATGTATTTTTCAATAATAGGTAGAATTAGGAATGTTACACTTGTATAAAGTAATCACTTGATCCAGCCTATGACAGGCTAAAAGCCCTGTAAATATTCAGACTTCCATATTCTTCTTCATCTATGTCGAGATATCAATAAATATAAAAACAATTACATTAAATTCTATGAAAGTGTAGTATTTTATCCATGTTATAATAACAATATTCTACAGTTTATCGATACAGTGATAGCTGATAGAAGATATTGATTTAATTTCATTATTTTTCACTTTATGCATCATTCAAAGCTCCCGAAACTTTTGTCGCTTTCTTAAAATAATTTAAATCAGAGATTAAGATCATACTCTCAAGAAAATACAAATGATAAATCCACAATTTACTCAGATTTGAATTTACAATACATCTGGAAAGCAAAATCTAGATAAGGAATACTGTGTAATCAGCATCCCCAATTTTGAACTTAATATTACGTACATATTACTATTCGTATAGAAAACAGCGCTTAAACCAATTTTAGATCAATAGTTATTAAATAAATAATAATAAAATTTGGTACCTGACCTGAGTCACGTAAAACAAAGTATTATAAAATTTCAATGAGTTTATCAAATTGATTTATTTAAAAAAAATATTTATTCCAGTGGAAAACAATACTTGGGTCTATGATAGAAAAGGAATTAGCTCTCTTACGAAATGCGAAAGAGTTTTTTTTACACAGGATAAAATAATTATGAAGATGGTTATTTTATTGACTTAAATATAAATGTTTATAAATATATTTCATTCATTCAAACCCTCATACACATCTCACCCCAATGATGCATTGGGTATCTCACCCCATTGCATTGGGCACTGCATCATATAAATGCAGTGTTATCTTGATCGTTAACATATGAAGGAAAGGGGATCAGCCCTCCACTTACCAGTCCAGGGTAATATTGAATAAATATTAAATTTAAAAAATCACTTATATTTCTTTGACCCTCCCTTGGGAAACGAACCTGGGACCTCCAGTACGGTAGCCGAGCATGCTGACCATTGCACTACGGAAACGGATAATATATATATATATATATATATATATATATATATATATATATATATATATATATATATATATATATATATATATATATATATATATATATATATATATATATATTTATATATATATATATATATATATAATTATTTCAATGTTACAGCCACAAAAAATATTTTTTAAGAACATGTGAATGAGGTCAGTCTTCAGATGTTTTCAAATATTTTAAATGATTAATATATTACTACCATATTACTTAATATTTTGTAAATATTAACGAGTAAGATATGGGAAATATTTCATAGCTCATCCTGTGTTAAATTTGTTTTATATTGAAAAAAAATTGTAAGGAAATATCTAATCTCTACCTCTGTTATGAGTATTTCATTATTAGTGTAATTTTTAACAGATTCTTTCATAAGTATGGTTTACAATTCATAGTATGGCTTAAAAAATAAATACTCCGAGGATTTTAAACAATTCGAATATGTAACTTGACATTTATATCGTGGTGTGCCCCGAGTTTCTTACAATTTGTCTTTGACTTTCTCTTTCCTTTTGATGTTTCCCTTTTCCTATTTTTCTCCCTTCCGTCCCTCTTGTTTTTTCACAAATTTACAAATGTGGAATTTCGCAAGTAGAATAGTACAAGTACTTATATTGTGTAACTCATTTACATGAATGACTTGGTGATGTAACTACTCTGAAAAATTCATAAATAAATATCAAATATCATTAGTGAACTAGAACGAATAAGAAAATGCATTTAAACATATATTTATTAGATTTCTAAACACACTGAATATTGATAACCTAAAAAGAGTTTACTATACCATTGTACACTCACTACTACAGTATGGCATTGTTGGATGGGGTTGAACTTATAATAACATAGTGAACTCTATGGAAATAATCCAGAGAACAATAATTAGTTATTTTGAAAAAATAAAAAAAAATCCAAAAAAATTAATATTTACGAAATTTAATGTCCCAAACAAAGAAACCGTTTTTAAGAAAACCGCGATTTTTCAATTATTAAAGGGTGACAATAATTTGAATTTAAAAAAGTTTATCCTCGAGATTCTAAAATGATTTTGCAACTCCAAAATGTAATTCTAGACATTTTCAACAAAACTTCTAATATTTAGGAATAAAATACTACAATAAACTCCCTTAAGAAATGAAAAATTAGAAGATATCAAAATTCTTAAGAAAAAAATTAATCCCCTTTAGGTACTTGTTTAAAAAAATATATAAAAGAAAAGAAAAATATGGAAGAAATAATAAATAAGGAACAATAAACCTTGAGTGTAAGTCCCTATCTAAGCACAAGAGCTTTGTCTCTTTTTTGGAGAGGCACTGCGAAACTAATATTATAAGTTTGCCATATGTATAAATGTAGAGAAATTGTATCAAATTGCATTTTTTAATCGTAACTAGATTTAATAAATAAAATAATAATAAAAAAAATGTTTTTCTTTAATTAAAAAAAATGTAAATTTGAAACCCCTGGCAATGACCAATATCGGATACAAAGTTTACCCTAGCGCGATAGTCCTTCTCGCTACCGATCTCGAGTAGAGAGTAGAGCCCGTCACCATGAGGTCGCGCGCGCAGCCGCTTGTCGTGCCACTGTTCCTGGTCTTCCTGTTGGCACCCTTCCCGTGCCGTGCCCTCTCCCGGCACGATCTGTACACGCACGGACAGGGTCTGGACCAGCAGCTTCCCCCAAATGATGACACCTCATCAGAAGAAGTGCGCCTGAGAGTGCCCATCACGTTCTACGGGCAACAGTACTCATCCATCTTTGTAAGCGCTTATTTTTCTACTTTCCATATTGTCAAAATATATGTTTATATCTCCCAATTGTATAACATACTTTTTTATCACCATTTTAATACTATCACTGATAGAATTTTACTCTTTATGAGTAGATCCCTTAATATTAATGGCACAAATAATAAAATAACACAAAATGCTGACGGAAGGTCTGCTGATGACAGTCAACAGTCCACCTTCTCCTGAGGAGTTTTACGTGATTTCCTCACAGCAATAAGCTGAGATGTTCCTGATTGGCCCACACTAGATTATCCCTCCTGTTCCCAACACAGATTCAAATAAAAACATTTTTAATTAGTTAGAAGAAACAAAAATCCACTTAATGATCTGTAAACCTTGGACATAATAATCGAGGTAAAGAATAAATGCAATTCACATCTAAAAAAAATTGATGGCAATACCATAAAGATCTATTAGATTTAGTGGTGTATTATTTAGAAAATGTGACAAGACGAATAAGACAAATAAATGAGATATGCGACAAATCTTGATTAACATAAAATATTGAATCCATTGTGTCTATCGTGTTGTATACATATTGTATTGTTTTAAGGAATCAACTTAATTCATTTATTTTTAACTATACATATCCGCTATCATTTTTAAGATATATAAACTATATATCCTATAAATCCTTGTACAAAATAGGCAAGGAGAAATTGCTAAGGCAAATAAGTATGTATTTTTAAATAATTCTTATATATTTTGTTCATATATTTTGTATAAAGAAAAAAGTACCTTTAGAGAGTTTCGATAAATTTTAATAGCCCTTTTTTATATTATTTGCTTGAATAGACTGATAGTGATTGGTATTAATAGTTTTTTTTCACATTTTTTGACATTCCAACATAGATGAAGAAGAACATGAAAGTCTGGGCATTGACAGGGCTTATGACTTGTAATAGGCTTGGTTAAGTGATCACTTTACACACGTGTAATATTCTATACTACAAGTATTTAATGCATCGTTTACTTTGTGATATGGTAGTATAATACCCTCCTTCATCATTCGCTTTGGGTAATACCACTTAAAAATGCAGTCATGACTACCGGTTTCGAAATAACCATTCCATCATCAGGAAAACTGTATACCTGTGGTGTAAAGAGTGTGGTATCAATAGTCTCCGATCGATGGCATTCCGTATGCTCGAGTAATCGTCCCAACTTGGTCAACAAACTGCCGTTTCCAATTCTTTCGGCACAAAGTTCGAGAACATTGAGAACAGTTTTAGTAACTTTACGTCAGTCTTTTTGTCAAAATAGTCTGTAAGGATGCCTCATATTTGCTTAGTCTTCTTCTTATATTTTTTTCATACATTTTGTACACCCAATCGTGCAGTGTTATCTTGATCAGTCCCACGCATCAGGTACCAGTCCAGGGTGATATAAAATGAATGAAATAATTAAAAATAACTTGTTTTTATTTTGATCCCTAGGGATCTAATCTGGGTACTTCAGCAAGTCAGTTCAAGGTCGTATTAAACAAATACACTTTGCACTGATATTTTTGGCTTAACGCCTATTATTAAGAATCACTAAATCTTAAATTTGAAGCGCAGTGCCGGTCAATCTGCCGTCGTCTAATTAATGATCATGATAATACTATTTCATATAATGCAGTGCCCTATGCACCACTGAGTGCAGATATGGGTCAGAAAAAGTCCAAGGTGTACTTGGTTACAATGAATAACCACAATATACTTACCAATCTAGAAATGAAACTCATACATACACATATTTTAAGCATCATTTATTTTGGTTAATTATTTTCACCCTATCCGAAATAATGTATATTAGTATATACATTCATGTATAATAGTAAGAATAAGGTGTATAACCAGATTCAAACTTAAAAATTACGAATCTACTCACTCAAACATATAACTTTATTTTTTTAAGTGAGTAGTGTGTAGTTTTCTATAAACACACAAGTCATAAAGTCCGCGTTTTAATTTTTTATACGTCATATCATTATGTTATCCTTTTTACATGTATAAAAAATATCTTACCACGTATTTACAGACCAAAAGAAAAAAAAACAATCCAATCCCATGACATCATAAATTGTACGGTTTCACTTCTCCGGAAATAAAACCCTTAACATAATCGAATGTAACTTGTGAGCGAATGATCTCTAGAATGTTTGTCACCCATCGACTTTCATTATACATTTAAGATATTTGTTCATTGTACTTGTTGGAATTGTAAATTGATAATGTCGGGGCTATCAGCAAAGTTCAGAGTTCGACGAATCGAACTATTGGTAAAAACAACGCTAGTTAGTAAAATTTATGAAGACGATATATCTACAAGAATATAATATTTTCTAGTTTAAAATTTTTGAGCAATTAAGAATAGGTCAACGATAGTTATAACTCAAATTAATATTTATAGCCCTAACCTCGCAATTTCCCATTTTATAACATGAAAAATAACATTTTTATGTACGTTAAATCACAATTTTTATTACAATGTTGTTGTATTGAGAACTAAATTTAGCCTATGCATGGAGATAACAAGATTTTTTTATTCATATCTCCATTATAATAATGAAACGTCTATTTGATGTCGAAGTATGAAAGTCTCGGCATTAAAGAGTTTACAATCTGTCATTAGCTAGTTTAAGTGATCACTTTTAACTCTTTCTAACATTCACCGTTCTATCCACGATTGACGACTCATCATCCAAATTTCAGAAAATTGTATTTTAATTTATGCCTCAATTAAAAATATTAATTGCATGTCGTCAAAGTTAAGAATAGTTAGTTTTAAAGATGAGATATAAAAAGTATTTAAAAAAAGATTTAATATTAAAAAAAAACATGATATAAATATATCCAAGTTAACAAAAGTGGAGCAAATCCAGAATTTATGAATAACATTTGGAAACTCAAATTATTATATTCGACATTCATCACAAAATAGTTGTTTTTATAAAAACGACAATTTAAAAAAAATATTTTACCAAATATACTTTTTGTTTTCAGGTAAACATGAATGGACTTCTCTCATTTAGAACAGATATTCCAGATTTTCTGAATATAGAATTTCCACTAGAATATCCAGTAATCGCACCCTTCTACAGTAATGTCGATACGCGAAATACAGGAAATGTATTCTATCGCGAAACCCAAGATGCTTATATACTAGCAAAGGCTACCGAAGATTTGCAGAAATATTTCCCCTATCAAAATTCTCAACCCACTAGCGTTTTCATCGCTACATGGACTGACGTAGGTTATCACCCTCGGGGATCCGACAAATTCAATACGTATCAAGTTGTAATCATTAGTAATGGTAATGAAAGTTACGTAGAGTTTTTGTACCCTGAAGATGGCATTCAGTGGATTCAAGGAGTAGCCCAAGTTGCTGGACTGCCCGATGCTAGAGCCCAGGTCGGATTTGTCGGTGAAGACGAAAGATATTTTTTACTTAAAAGCTCTGGTACTGACCATATTAGAAAAATAGCTCAGTAAGTATTTTATCAATCAATTAGAAATAGGTACCTTTATAAAAAAATTATATTTTTATACAATTTCTTGTTCAATTTTATAGTTCATCTAATACTGGAATAGAAGGAATATATGCGTTCCGCGTAGGAAATATTGACAGTGGTGAAAATATAGAGGCACCAATACACGAAGAAACTGCAGCGGACATCAAAAATATTGCGTCTACTTGCTCAACTGGGGGATCACATCAATGTCATATCAAAGCTCAGTGTGTAGATTCAGAGAGAGGATTTTGTTGCGTTTGTGTTCCTGGATATTACGGTAATGGAAGGTCTTGTTTAAAAAATGACCTACCCTTAAGAGTCGATGGAAAAGTGTCCGGAGAATTGAATGGAGAGCTTCTCGAAAGCTTGAACTTGCAAGCTTATGTTGTCATGTCGGACGGAAGGTCTTATACAGCACTATCGAAGGTCCCGGATCGTTTTGGATACGATATGCAGACGTTAAATATTATCGGAGGAGTCATCGGCTGGTTATTTGCTAAACCAATAGGAGACGCTAGAAATGGATACCAATTAACCGGTGGCGTTTTTAATCACACGGCTGAGATATTGTTCCACTCCTCAGGCCACAAAGTAATAGTGAGGCAATATTTCAAAGGATTGGATTTATTTGACCGGCTGCGTATCGAAGCAGAAATAAAAGGATCGATCCCTACAATTCCTCCAGCAACTAAACTTGAAGTGTTTGATTATGAAGAACAGTATTCATCTCCCTATCCGGGAAAAATTATCTCTCAATCATCTCGCACTTTTAAGAATAGAGGACTTCTAATCGATTACCCGTTTACCATAGATCAATCTTTTACGTTTGATGTATGCGAATTTTCACCACCAGAAGAGAAAATGGTCGATACTTATACACTAAAAGTTGCCAAAAACTTTCTAGGTTACGAAAGTAGAGAACAAATCATGAGATATGGTATGAGTAGCAAAGTAACTCCGCTCGGACAAGAAGATCCGTGTATAAAAGGAAAGGAAACTTGCGGAGAACAAAGCTCATGCGTTGTGGAGAATGATAATTATAAATGTGTATGTAATCTCGGATACCAATATATTTACCCTCAAGACTCTAGCCCCGTGTGTGTAGATATCAATGAATGTTCTACAGGAACGCATACATGCGATGTCAATGCATATTGTATCAATCAAGAAGGAAGTTTTAGCTGTATGTGCAATGATGGTTTTCGCGGTAATGGTGCATCTTGCGAAAAAGTTTCTGCCTGTGAAAACCACCGTTGTGATCCAAGCGCACAATGTTATGAATCTCACGGATCACCGTTCTGTCACTGTAATGACGGTTTCACGGGAGACGGAAATCGCTGTTGGCCATTATCAGAAGCAGGATGCGAAGTTCTACAGAACTGTTCACCATTTGCAAGATGCATTAAATCTGAATACATACAGTCCTTCATTTGTCAGTGTCTGGAAGGTTACTCGGGTGACGGTTATACATGTGATGTGGAAAAAGTTGAAAATACAACAGAATATGTGGAAGAAGACCTATTTGACACCACAACGATGTCTAATGTGGAAGAACCACACGAAAGTACCGATTGTAAGTATTTCTTTCTTCTTCATTATTTAATTACTCTGGTCACATTAATTTTTGTGAGTTTTGTATTTATTTTTCAGTATCCTTTCCCCTTCCTCAATGCTTCAGTGCTAATTTGTGCGCTTGCCCATGGACTTATATATACGATAGAAGATTAAATAAATGCCAACCCGATCCACGCTTCCCCCATGATACACAAGGACCTTCAGGCTTCCAATGTATCTATATTATATAATATTTACATTTTTTGTGAAGTTCAATATTTTTAATATCTTACATTATCCACAGAGTTCAAAAACAATATTTTTTTAGTGTCCTGCAATGTTGTCAATCGATGCCATCCATATGCTCAGTGTGTGTATACTCCACACACCGGAGACTATCAGTGTCAATGTACGGCTGGATATGAAGGAAATGGAATTGAATGCTCCGAAGAAGAAGTGTCCTGTGAAGAAGTAGACATATGCGACGCTCACGCCGTTTGTTCTTATGACCCTGGCGTGTCCAAATCTATTTGTATATGTAACCCGGGTTACACTGGTGATGGAAACATTTGCCACTCCCTTGCGGATTGTAGGTCTTCGGAGGATTGCGAGCAAAATGCTGAATGTACAGATTTAGAAGGCTCCTTGAGATGTGTATGCATTCCGGGATATATGAAAGATGCTCAAGACGCGTGTGTACCTGAAGGAGGTACATGTAGTGGCGCGATCTGCGCAAAACATGCCACGTGTAAATGGGATTCGGATTATCAAGTACACTATTGCGAATGTGACTCGGGATACCAAGGCAATGGATTAGATACCTGTGAGCTAATAACGAGGGGCTGCAATGTCGTCAACGATTGTGGTTTAAATGCTTATTGTTCATTAGATCGCCAATCAGAAACATATAAATGTTCGTGTAACACCGGCTTTTACGGAGATGGATACGAGTGCACATCGGAATCTACATGCCAATATAACAATCAATTTTGCGCCTCCACTGCCAGCTGCGTGGAACGAAATAACCAATATGTGTGCGAATGTAATCCCGGTTATATTGGTAACGGACGATCGTGTGAAAAGGCTCCTAAACACGAAGGCAACTTTTTGCTTTTGAACCAAGGTATGGCCACATTGCGAGTTCCATTCGAACCAACAAGTGATGATCCTGGAAGACCGATTCATATTTCGTACATGCAGATGGCTATTGGACTGGACATTGACTGTGCAAATGGTAAAGTTTATTGGAGCGATATCTCCGGGCGAATGATCAAAAGCTCAAATTATGATGGAACATCGATGAACAGCTTCTTAACTAATGGTAAGTGCATATTGTTTTAACAACTTATGTAGCAACTTTTAGCATACGAGTTAGCTATTTTGAATTTGAGATACGCCTCTAGCTTTGAGAAACTCCTGTTAAAATATTATTACACGCGCTTTATTATTGCTGAAAGAATTAACTCTCAATATGAGAGCACACTTGATTGTGTTGCTTTTATAGGATTTTCCAAAAACTTTGTCTTCTCATTCTGGATTAAATTTCGTATCGAAAATATTATTCGGTTAGATGCTCAACAGGATCGAAATGACGAAAAAAATGTCACGTATATATTTTTATAATACATATTATTCAGCCTGATTTTGAGCTATTCATACTTCAAATGGATAAATACAATAATTTAGGTGTGTGTCATTTCAAAATTACATTTTTAAGTTTTTTTTATTATTTTAGAAATTATATCTCCTGAGGGAATAAGCATTGATTGGGTTGCAAGAAACATATTCTGGACAGATTCAAGACGAGATACTATTGAAGTTGCAAATTTGGAAACCAAAATAAGGAAAGTTCTCTTCAACACCAGCCTAGTCGATCCAAGAGGAATTGCTGTACATCCTTATAAAGGGTAAAATATAAAAAAATACCTAGTAACCATTTTTTATTTGGCTAACATGAATTTCGTTATTGTCTTCTCAGAGGTGGCACTTTTTTTCTACAGCGCATTGTTTATTATTTACGAATTTCTGAGCTTCATTCCTAACAGTCAACATTATTGATATTACCGTTACCCCTTCAATCGCATAATTCTTCATCAACCTAATACATTTCGCCAAAAAAAATTAGATGATATGTCAAATAAGCGCTGTGATGTCTAAAGGTTTTATGTTTTGATTGTCCTTTTTTCATTGCAGAAAAATTTTCTGGTCCGATTGGAATAGAGACAGTCCCAAAATAGAGTGGGCTAATATGGACGGAACAGGAAGAGGTATATTCTTGAGTGGAGATTCAGTACATTTGCCAAACTCTTTGGCAATCGATTTCAATACTGACGAGCTGTGCTATGCCGATGCTGGCACCTTTAGCATCGAATGTGCTCATATAGACACCCTCAACAAGCACACTGTAGCTACGAATTGCAGTTATCCATTTGGCTTGACGATAACTGATGATTCTTATTATTGGACTGATTGGAAATCGTAAGTATATTTTCAAATTATCGTGCACAGCGTTTTTGAGGAGATTATTGCAAAATATCTCTATCACATCTTTAAATATTTATGTAAATGCCTGCAAATGTGCTTTACTCATTGCACACATGATCTCGATTTCAATTAACTTTTTGATGAACACACGTTGTTTTTACGAATAATTTATTGTATGAAATATCTTGCATTCATATAAACATCGCTTCAAACAATGATATGCACACTTAATATATGTATGTTATCATGACTTATTTTTTATCGCATACAAAAAATGTTATCGGGTCATGTTTATTCTTATGTGTACGTCGTGTTTTCAGGCAAAAAATTGAAGGCTTGGATAAAAGAACAAACCAGCGTGTAAAGCCTCTCGATGTTCCTCTCGGAAGTGGAAGCGGAAACAAACTGTATGGAATCGCTGCAGTTCCGGAACAATGCAGGCCTATATCAAATATTTGTCAATATGACAATGGAAAATGTCCCGCTGGCCATCTTTGTCTTCTAGATGGGAAAGGAGGGAGGAAATGTGTGTGCGGGAGAGCGACGACTGGTCCACCCCTGTGTCAGGAATAAAGAAAGGATTTATAATATCATCTACATCCTTCATCGTCATAGTCCTATTTTTATAAACCGTTTTCATGGGAGATTTGAGAGTTCAAAACTGGGCTATTCATTTTTTACAGTAGAATCACATTAATCCGGCAATATATTTTTAAAAAATAAAATGAAATAAACAACAGTGAAATAATCAGAATACTCGAAAGAAACGTGGAAGACTGGATAATATAATATGAAACGAAAATAAATCATAGTTAAACGTGTGAAAAATTATATTTATACATTTGAAGTGCTTTTTATACATGTTAATTTTATTTATTTTTTAAGTGGCTAGTTGCTAAACAAGGTGTTTTTTTGTTGTCTCGCCCGTCCCGCAAAAACAAACAAACTTGAAACGCTGGATTCACTAAATTCTGTATTATTTTACTATCACATCGGTATTAGAGTATAAAATAGTTAATAATATAATGCATTAATATAAGCAAATATTTTTAAATAAAAACAAACAACATGCGCATATAGAATTGCTGTGTGAAAAGTTAAATTCCATGTAAACATTAAATTAATTGTTATTGCATTCATATTTTTTTAATTAAATTTTAACTTCCAAGTTGATAACAGTTATATATTTTATATAGGTATATACCATACATATAAAAGAAAAATATGAAGTGACATGAAAACACACATTCGAAAATAAGGTTATCAAATTTGAAGATAAGTTAACACTTTTTCTTACATTTAAAAAAAAATGAGATCAAGAATTTAACATTATCAATGTCATGTTTATACTGATAATTAATATTTATAGACATTTATGTATGGGTACATGCTCATTTGGTTTTCGATTAAATATTTCATCTCCGGTTATTAGAGTAGGTACCTATGTAAATAATGTAATACTAAGTTTTTACAACTTTTTTATGTTTTGGATTTTGTTTAAATTTTTAGCAAGAAATTCTTTGAACTTTTTTATTCTGCAAAATGAATGAATTTTATGTATTCTAAATTATAAGCCGGCCCAATCAAATGCTTCAATATGTTTTTTTTTGTTTGGTTCGTTTTGATTTATTATTCTTTTTCTATCAGAATAAAGGCAATCATCGTGGTAATTTTTACTTAGTGGGACCACTCTCTTAGTTTCTTTTGCCAGGATATACATCTTCTTCCTGTGTTCTTGATTTTAAATTTTCATATTAAACTTGAGAATGAATTGAGAGCTAGTCAAAAGCCAAAACCAAAATTAATTGGCTAATACCGAGGAGGCAAAAATAACATAATAAATTAATTAAATTACTCGCCATTGCCTAGTTATCTAAAGGGAGAATATTAAAAAGAGCAATAGTGATATATAAGTATTGGGGACATCATTTCAAATTCACATCACAGCAAATTGCATTCCAATAAATATTTTTAACTTCCAACATATGTAAATTAATATCTACTTTATTAAATATTATGAGTGTAAATAATCATTTAACAATAAAGTATTTTATAAGTGAACACGTAATTTCATTTAAATATTTATAATCGTCTTGGCGTTGTTGAGAGTATTTGGAAACTGTATCGATGGTTAAAATATCTACTGAATATCTTTGTAATTTTTATGTGGCGACTTATAACTTATTCATCCCCCATCCCGATCCTTCTCGTGTATTTTCTATAAAATAATGAAGAAGAAAATGTAAAAAAATTGTCAAGCAATTTTTTTACTTTACATTAATTTAATAATATTTTTACTTGGTTTCTTAAAAGGACAAGAATCAAAGTCAAAGTCAATTATTCCATTTGGGGTCATTAAAAAAAATGCGCCATAAATCAATTGAATTAAGATTGTGTGAAATAATTTTAAAACAAATTAATAATTTTTTTTACTCTTGATTTTTTGACTTAACAAATTGTGCTAATCATTTCAATTTAGTATCCTAGTTTCTCAAATTTAAATTTTTACCTTGTTTTTCAATACTTTTTTTGGTTTATAACGGATCAAACCCTAATTCTTTTTAGAAACAATATTGTGAATACTTATAAAACGTAGTTCTCCAACTAACCCCGTTTTAAGATAAAACCCTGCAAAAGTAAGTACGTGATTGTCATGTCATCTATGTTTTTTTTGGAGTATGGCAAGTATTTGTTTGACAGTTTCCGATAAACTTTGTCATTGAGAGAATTCGCGTTTTGTTTGGGCGAGCGTTTTTCATTCTGTCAGTATGAGTTGTTTTGAAAATTTAAATATTCCTCCCTGCATCTGGTTCCAAGCGGAAAATAAACGAAATGCCATAGCTTCTATAGGAGCGGGATCATTGGTGAGATTTTGGTTTAAACTCTCGCTGAATGTAAATCAAATTCTGTAATGGTGAATCATCGTTGCATTTCATTGTTTTCAGTTCTTCATTGGATGGTGGATAATCATTGATGCCGCTTCTGTTTATCCGGGCCAACTCCCGGCTGCCGCGCATGTTTGTGGTATATTTGCCACATTTTCTTTGCTGATGGTCAATACAGTATCGAATGCACAGGTAACATTACTATCGATTTTTATGTCTTAATCTACGATTTGTCGTTGATGTCGCAACATGTGTACTGTAATTCATGTGTACTACATTCTAAAATTCTCATTCTCGTGGTCCCGTGGTTAGTGTCGCGGACTCTTGGGTCAGAGTTTCTTGGTTCGAATCCACTCTACCACGATTTGATACCTATTTTCAATAATGAGCCGCTTAGGCTCACAGAAATAGTATGAAATTGAAGTATTTTTGTAAAATGATAAAATCACAAATACTTATTTTTTCATCAAAAAAAAACCTCAAATGAGAAGTTCTCTCCTTTTCATAGAAATTTGCCCTTGCTTGCTTTACTTATCAAAATATTCATCATTTTTATGATGGTACCTTGACTACGCCATAAAATTAGAGAAATATAATCTTTATTGCCTTAACCAACAGCATCATAGCCTCCAAAACTAAAAATTGTTTACATCAACAAAAATGTAAAACCTACATAATAACTGTAGTATTCAATTATAATTTATATTATAATTCAAGCAACTTTCTTAGATTTAATTATGCATTTACCGTAGACATATTTTTCTTAAAATAACCTTAATTGTACAATCACGGATTATATGCTTTTGATAGCTTTCTGAAAAGATTCTAGGTTTTAAAAAAAATTAAACATTTTTTTCCTATCAGTTTTTGCTTGAATAAATTTGCTTGTATGAAAAATTCCTCCTATTTCATAAATATATGTAAAAATGCCATAATGCCATCAAAGTTGTGTAATACAATAATATTTAAAATGTGTTAATGTTTAAGTGCAATATATTAAGGTCTACCTCTAAATGCGGAACAGTAGAACTAGAATTATATTATATCATTGCTTCCGATCCTTCCACTATCTTTCCCGGAGTTCATTAAAAAAACACAAAATCTCCCGAAAGGGGTTTTCAAACCGATGCCAAACTATCTTAGTTTTAGTAACATCTTATTTAAACACTTATTTTACATTTTACCAGCAAGGGTTGCATTGTCTCCTATCTTGAATTCGCACAAACTAATCTGTACTTCATTTGACAATAACATTATTTAGGTCTATAATGCATCCCTTTCCCACTTATGACGACATTAAATGAGTATGCATGGGCGAGAGCAGGACAGCAATCTGTGTTGTGTTTTATATTTTTGAGTTTTTTTATGTGACCCGCCGGCGTACCCAAAATACCTTCTGCGGCCCTTGATGCCTTTTAGGTTTGACACCCCTGTCATAGATCACAAAAAGTTATGGAATAAAGTTTTTTTTTTAATTCCATTACAGGTTAGAGGAGACACCTACTCAGGGGGCTGCTTTGGACCCCGCGGAGCTCGCTTGTGGTTGTTCCTTGGATTTGTTATGGGCTTCGCATCCCTGATTGCTGCATGCTGGATCTTGTTTGCCAATTATGTCAATATCAGTAAGTTTGCTACGTCTTTACAATCTTTATATTTATTTCAAAATGATAAATATTTAATAAAGTAATTTTTATAAATTTACATCTATCATGTGGTCATTTAACACACTCAGGATGGGAAAGGTATTTCTACCCGTTCGGTCGATTGATGCTTAAGGCTGGGAAGTGTATTTTCACCTTTGCGCCGGCCTAATTTAAAAGTCAGAAAAAAAGGAATTTCACATGAATATTATGTAGTAATCTCTTATTTGTTAAGGTACTATGTATACACAATTATCAAATATGTACTGTCGCCAGCGGTGGTCCGCAGGTGTAAAAAAACACCCATCTAAAATATGTTTAGATAACAAATAGTGAAACACTGGCGTACCATGTTTTGTTCATTCCCATGTATGTATGAACTACATACTTTCATGGCATCCGAAAAGGGCAAAAATAAATGCTTAAAACTACCAGTCACTGCTAACGAATATTTATTGACTGTTTTAAAGAAAATGAAGTTAGTTTGTGGTTCCGTGGTTAGGGTGATGGACTCTGAATCAATTTCTTTCTTGGAACCCACTCTTATGCAACTGAATTCCTATTTATAATAACCAACCTCTTAGGCCTACGATGACAGTAAGAAATATTAAAATATTTGTTGATTGATAAAAACACAAATATTCATCTCTTCAAAAAAATAAAAATGTAAATACTACACACTCAAATCTAAACTATTCAACACCAGCTTAATCTGTGAAGTGTCCAGGCATGGTCTAAAAGTTTTACGATTGAACCATCATGCAGAATTTATCAATTTGAAATTGGCACATTTTTGTGTTTCATCTGGTAAAGATTTAAACATGCATTGTGATAAGGTAATGGTTTATCATCTAGTTATCTTTTGCAGAAGACGAAAATGTGCATCACTGGCCAGGAGTTGGTCTCTTTCTGCAGAATGCATTCATCTTTGCTGGATCCCTTGTCTACAAATTTGGACGTTCTGAAGATCTTTGGGGTTGATAATCTCTCGTTTAGTATTACGTAATTATAATTTTAAATTATCTCTCCAGTGTAAACTCACATTAGTGTATGATATGTAACTCATTTTCTTAAATAAATTATCATTTTTCAAATTTACTCGATGGTTTTAATGTGCATTCAATTTCAGTAACCTCAGCAAAGATAATACAAATATGAAAATCTTTGAGAAATTCGTTAAAAATTTGTTATATTTTAAAGAAATTACTTATTTATACTCCTATAGTTCATACTTTATATTGACACTATAGTATTATGCCATCACTCTAAAGAAATATATAATTTAACACAGTCGGCATAAACCTACAGGAATTTTTTTAGATTCTCCTTATAAAAATAATATTAAAAATATTATATTATTCATAAAAATCCAAAAAAATATATATGTACTCTTTTTTATTTGCAAAATTGACTTGTATGACCTTTTTTGATAAATTAATCTTAAAACTTAGATCTCAACCGTTCAACTCAGAATGCGCTCGGCCGCACTCAGGGCTGCATGTGTCTTCACGTTCAATTTTTTTTAGAATGTACAAATATTGGATTTTTTTGTTTTTTAAAATTAAGTTGCGATTTAACAAATACTGGGCCTTACTGGACCTTTCTGAAATGCTTATAACAACGCCAAAATGAGTAAAAAAGTTTTCATTCCCCTCTACTCCCGCTCAAGTAATGCTCACTCACACAAAGTACTCCTAACCTGTACAAATTTTAAGCTACGCAAACAAAAATATTATCATCTGTTTATTATAATAATATTATCTGTTTAAATTGCCAGTTAAGCTTTTGCTGTTAGGCTTTTATTAGCCAGTTAAGCTTTTGCTGATAGCTTAAATTGGTTTTATATATAATTATAAAGTGACAAATCGGTAGGAACTTTGGGAGGCACTAAAAAACAGAATGTATGGTTACGGGGTGTTCTTTTTCTTCTTTAGCGTTCTGTCCTCTGTGATTCAATCTCAACAGTAAGCAACTGGATTTTAAACATGGAGACTTGAACTATGTATTTATATCTCCAATATTTCTTTTCAGATTTCAGTAACAATATGTACTGATTACATTGCGACTTTTTATACTGATTTATTGTATATTAATAATGTAAACATTGTAAAATGAAATGAATTAAACAAAAATGTATAAAATTATTTTTATTATTTAAAAAAATTATATATAAATTACAATTACAATCAAATGAATGAAACAAAAATGTATGAAATTATTTTTATTATTTAAAAAAAATTATATAAATTATTTTGCATACATACATATCTGTATCCATATTTAATGAGTCATTTTATTATTATAGTTTTAAATTGTGTACCTTTAATTTTGGATGACAAAAAGACATTGTAAATGAAACCGAAAAATATCACAACCAAAAATGTATCCATAACTCTTGATATTTTTTTTAGTATTTATTCAAAACTGCTTCAATGTACTTTATATAGTACACTTTTATTACCTATCTATCGTTATATATCATAATTAGTAAGCATGTAAAAATAATATTAATATATAATTGTCACTTAAAAATGCCCCATCTTAAGTTATTGATCTGAATAGCATATAGAGTTTTTATTTTATGCATAACAATATCCTTCATTCTGATAGCACCACTCCGGTTGTATGGTATCCGCAGCTATTCCCATTTTGACCAGTCTTTCCCTGTAAAAATAATAAGACCACAATAAACGTACATAAAATATATTTCCAAACCTCTACACCTTTTTTGAAGTTTATAAAAAACACTATACCTACCTATATAGTTTTAAAGTTAAGAAATGTGACTGAAAAGAAACCTCAATTGTAGTACTATGGATATTTGGCCTGTTTGCTAATGAGTTTGCCGACCATTGGTCTAGTGCAGAGGTCGGCAGGAGCAGCTCTTTGCATTCTTCGGATATCCAATTTCACCTTATCTCGAGCAACCTTAAAACTTAGATAGCCCCGCCGAATCGCCTCTATCTGCGGAAACAGTGCAAGACAGAATTTCCGAATTGTCTTCAAATGTAACAGAGCAGCGAGTCGAGGATATAAAGCTAGTTTCCGCAATATTAATTACAACTGATGAGTCATGTGATAATAGTGTACTTCATAAGTAAAGGGTTAAAAATCAAGCTCTACATATATGTATATGACATATCGCTCTTTCAAGAACGTCATAAATCAAAAATTGTCAATTTTCAGTTGTGCATGTTTTCGGAATGCCCAGAAAAATATTTTTAACTTAATATTTACCCGCTACAGGGCAGAAAGTGTTGTTTTTTGCATTTTGAAGAAAATGTATTGTTTAATTGTTTTTTTAAATACATTAAATATTTTTCAAATGGAGAAAAAACATTCAGGTTTTACCTAAAAAGATCTGTTGCACAGTTAAATGTTCAATAAGTTGCTAGATATTTATTTTTAATACATTTTATTATATTCTTAAACTTTAAAAACGATCTCCTGAAAAATCAAGTTTTTTGATATATGACGTTGTTGAAAAGAGTGAGCGATATATGCGGCTATCTGGTTCCTTTGTTATCCTGTTTCCATGACAATTTGGCTCTTCTTACTTGTCAAACTGCCGACCCCTGGTCTAGCTCATTAAAGTTATGTTTCATTCATCATAAAATAAGTTTTTGTATTATAATCATTGATATTTATTCACTGCCTGATTTTTTTTTGTCAGACAGGAGGCGTTCGCACATGGCCGTATACATATATCCCTTATTTTCAGAACCAGATTTAGACTAGATAAGGTTCCGAGTTATTTGAAATATGGGGCCCTTTAGTATATGAAAGTATACATAAATGATAATTGCTCACTCGTATAATATTTTTTAGGGGCCCCTAAGAAAGTGGGGGCCCCAAGCTATGGCTTATAGGCTTATAGCTTATAGGTAAATCCTTAAAAGTCTTTTATTAGTATTAGTAGTAGAAAAAGAACAAACTCTTAACGAGGTTCCTGTATTTATTGTTCATCAAAATTGGTCAACGATGAATATGGGAATTTCGATATGTTCTATTCGACATTGTCAGCACTGCGATCGCGTACATAGTGCATATGTAGTAAGTTGATTATTATATCGTGGAGAGTCCCAATTTTAAAATAATTTGTCTTGGATTTGAGCTTTGATCTTTCCCTTTTCCTTCCTCCCGCCCCTCTTCCAGGTATTTACAATTAACGACATATGTGAAATTTTGTAAATGGAATCTTACAATTACCCGGTTTTTTTATTACTTATTTTTTATGTATTTATGTAACTGTTCTGTTAAATTTCCAAATAAATAAATAAAATATTTAAACCTGTAGTGAAGGAACCGTCTCTCAGCACTCCTCCAATTGGTGTCCGGTTCAGCCCAGAGACGTTCAGCCAATGCCCCTCCCCGAGGCCAGAGCCTGCCATCCAAACTGGAAGAGTCCGCCTGCTCAGCCCAAAGGGCAGCTTCACCTCCTGCCAATCATTAGTAAACACATTTTTATTTTATTGTTTCGGCATTAACTTTGTGGTATGACATGATTGTATTGTAAATGAGAACACTTGTTTTTACCACTTGAGTTATATTTATTTTTATCGACGACTAGTTTACTTTCAAATCCATAGAAAGAAGTGTCTGTAGCTTCTAAAACTAGTCATTGTTAAAAATAAATATAACTCAAGTGGTAATAAACAACTGTTCCCATTACAACATATTTTTTATGTTGATTTTTTTTTTAATCAAACACTTGTTTGATTAAAATTAGTTTTAGTTTTATTAGATTAAATTAGTTTTATTTCATTACAAATGACTAGTTTCGAAAACTACAGTTGGTTTCATCGATAGGTGATTTATAATCAACAATGTCATTTCACAAAGTTTATGCTGAATCAATAAATAATATATATTTTTATGCATTGATAAATAGTTTTAAAATGTTGTATAGAAAATAAACAGAATATTACCCAATATCAGATCCTTGTGTTTTCCGGCAATTGCTTTGGGACTATTATCGTAAACTTTTTGCCATCCGATGTACGGGGAGCACCAATTATTACCTTTAAAAAAAACAAAACATTGGCTTAACAGTAAGCGGGATATATACGGCAGTTCTAATAGATTAAAGTATAGTAATAAAAGGGTGTCTTCAATATGTTTTACTATTGTACTGTATGACAATGTTGCGTTTCATTATTAAAATGTCAAAAATCATCACATTACCTTGTCCGACCCAAGCTCCAAAACCACAATCGAAGTACAGAGCATCGTAATTTGACATAATGAGTTTATATCCTTTTTCTAACAGACCAGCAATTTCTGGATCTGTGCCTGTAGTCCAAACCTAAAGAAAATTTTCATTAATTATCCATGATTATTTATGACATGTTAGAAAATAAGATACTTCTCAATACAACTCAATAAAAAAAATTAAAAAATATTCTCACATTTTTACAACATCACATAATAATAAGCAAACAAAGATAAAAATTTAAGAAAATTATGAAATACAGTTTGATTGTAACTTTTCCGCTCTATCCTGCCTTTGACTTAACCCTTACTGGTCCAATGTCGAATCTCATTCGACATTGATTTTTTGCTTTTAGGTCCCATGTCCGATGTTATTCGGCGTTTTTTTGATCAATAGTATTATTTATATAAATCCCAAGCTTACATTTTTGTCACTCGTATCTATTACAACAGTATGTGGAGCAGAGGATAAAAGTTTTTTTTTCCAATTGGAATGTAAATGTCTACTTAGATTTTTTTAATTTTGAAGGACCGGAAAGGGTTAAAGATATTAACACATTGTTGTCGGGCGGTTTTTTCATCAACCCCCGACCCTAATTAAACTTGCACAGTTTGCTGCCTGACCACTCAGTATACTGATCATAAGTAACCGCAAACCTAATTCCGACCTGTACAATGTTTTTTTGGTGTCTCACGCTGTGTGCAATGTGTTAAGTGACATTTTACACATGAATAACACATGTAAAAATCAGTCTATCTTTGAGGGCTGAAAGGTTCTAGTATTTAAAATTTTAGTAAACTTTTCCATGGGTATCAACTCCTTTTTCAAGATTTTTTTTGGTGTCTCCTAAAAATTAGCTATTTGTCCCCTTTATAATTCACATTTCCGGTGATGATATTGTCGTGTACGCTTCCAAACATGTATGTAATAAATGTAAATAACCTTACCTGTATAATGTACTTTTCGTTACTCAGGTATTCATCGATATGCTGAAATTCTGTAAGTGTACTGGTCCATAAAATCAATGGAAGCTGTTTTCCGTTAGCCTGTAATAATAATGATCACAATAAGAATAATAATGGTTAACATGTTTATGCTTAATTTCATGCTTTTACTTATAGGTATAGTAAGAATAATAATTTTGTCCACCTCCGTAGTGCAATGGTCAGCACGTTCGGCTACCGTACTGTAAATCACAGGTTTGATTCCCAGGGGGGAGGTCAAATAAATAATATTAAATAAATATTAGAGTGATTTTTTCACTCTAATATTTATTCAATATATCCCCTGGACTGGTACCTGAAGCGAAGGGCTGATCACCTTTCCTTCATCTGTTAACGATCAAGATAACGTACTATTGCCCTTTACACCATCGAGTGCGGATAAGGGTTAGAAAAAATTAAAAAAGGAATAAAAAGCGTATTTTCTGTATTAGAATATCTGCAAATACTTATCAAAATAGTAAATTTAACAAAAAATAATAACAAGTAATTTTATAATCTTTATCTGCACCTAATTTGATTGCAACCTTGATTGTAAATTATATGAAGAGGTGATCAGTTCTGCGTTTCAGGATCTAGTACAAGATAATATTTAATGAATACTGAAGGGAAAAATCACTTATATTTATTTTGATTTCCCTAGAAATTGAACCCATAACTCCAGAATCTTAACCAAACATATTAACCCCCACACTATAAAGATCGATTGAAAAACAACAAAATGGATATACCTTGTAAACTCTCGCCTCAGCCTTTTTTTGGAAATAGTCCCATAATTTGAAAAATCCAGGATCTTGCAGATCCCAGCCCTTCTCTGTCATCCAAGTTGTAATTTCTTCCGAAGAGTTCCAACAAGCATTTTTCACTTCATCGCCGCCCATATGGAATATATCAGGCTTGAACAGTTCTGAAATTATAGTATTGTAAAATTATTGTAAAAGTAAATTGGAATATCAATCATTTTATGAATTAAAATGAATAAATTAAACTTCTTCTTCCTAGCTACATCCTAACTTATCGTCTTTATAGAATGCTGGGGTCAGCTCAACGTCACCTAGGTCTTCGAACCATGTTTTCCCTTTGCAGCATCCATGAATTTTTGGGGTTCCTCTAGATATCTTTCGAGAAAGATCCATTTCTATTGCCTGGTTTACGACATGCTCGGGCTCTCTGCGTCCTATATGCCCATACCATCTCAATTGTCTTTCCTCAACCTTCCTATTTATGTCTGTTACGCCCAGGCTTCCTCGAATGCTTGAACTCTTTATTTTGTCTCTAAGAAACACTCCCGCTGACCATCCAACCATTCGCATTTCAGCGGATTCTAGTTGCCTAGAGAATTAATAAATCAATCTCAAACATAAATGTTACCAAACATATCGGAGTAAATGTCTTCCAGCACATCATAGAGTTTATCCTTGGTCGGGTCCAGTTGTCCACACGGAGGCTCAACACAATAACTAAGCCATGGCTCTGCCTTGAAGCAGACCGTCAAGTTGGTCCCCTGCCAACCTTCTCCAACATGAGCCGGTGCATCAAATTCTGGAATAATCTTTATTCCCCTTTCCAGAGCGTATTGTACCAGGTCTAGTATTTGTGCCGCAGTGTATACCTGCAATTCATTCCATGCTACAGAATTTATTTTTATATAAAAGAATCGGGACCGTACCAATTTCATTCATCAATTTTCATACAAATTGGCTGCTGAAATTTTGATACAAACTTATTTGAAAAAAAAATAACAAAAATCTCTGATATTTATTATGTATTACTTGTGTATATGTACAGTAAAATCTCAGGTAATGAATGCCTCAGGTTACGAACACGAGTTTTGCGAACAGAAAGTCATATACTCTGCGGACTGAAATATAAGGGAAATCATTGCACTTTTTAAATTTGTGTTAAACGTCTATTCAATGGTATTGTCATGCCTCATTTTTGCATCATTACATAACTTAGAAAAGAAACAAACCTTTTTGAACTAGTTTTTGGTAAGACAAAAATTTTATGAACAACAAATATTTGATGTTTTTAGAAGGACAAATAACAAATAGCAGATGTTATTAGGAAGTTAAATGTTCATAATCTGAGGTTCTAAAACAAATATATCCACCATAAAAAAAGATCAAACCTTGTGTGGCGTAACTGCTCCATATTTAGTCAAATCAGGTTGTGATTTTGAAACAAACGGGAAGCTATGGGAATCTGTTATATGCCAGTGGAAACGGTTTAATTTGGATGCTCCCATTGCATCTAAAAATTAAAACAAAACGGACATTAGAGTACATTTATTTTTAAAGAATCTCGATTTAAAACTTCTACTTGTCAATGTGATATTATAATGATGATAAATTACAAAAATGTGAAAAATATATTAGGTACCTAATGTTCGTTTTATTGCATCCACAGTGAAGAAATTTCGTGCGGTATCTAACAGCATACCCCTGTATGGATAAACAGGTTTATCTACAATGTGAATATCCGAAGGTATCTGAAAATTCAAAAGATTTTTTTAAAATCGAATCATGATAATTTTGAGAATTTCTTTCCTATTTGAGAAATTACACATACAACAATTAATAGCATCGGTGTTTTCCAAGAAAGCAATTATGAAAATAAAATTTTCCTTAAATATATTTTTTTTATGGATCATGCGATGACTTACATTAGAATTATAAAATAAATTTACATACCATCAACTTTAATCGGATGTCATCAAATACAATCAACTGTTCTAGAGTTTCCAAAGCGTGTCGGGCACCAAAGAATGTTTCGGAATCGATGGATGCGTTAATACGGCCATCCGACATTGACGAAAGTACTAATATATATCCTTCATCGGTTTCAAGGGTTAGATCTAAAAAAAGATTTGTATAATATTAATTGACAATATGTTAAATCGGGTTCCATTTAAATGTTAACTTAAGATTTTAATTAGAATAAAATTTAACACATTTGCATGCAAAATGTGTCAGTTGAATCATTTATTTTTAATCAATGTTTTACTTAGTAAATACCACTATTTCTTAAAATCTACTGTGACACGTGTTTCGATGCATTCCGCATCATTTTCAAACACCGTATGTGAAAATGATGCGGAATGCATCGAAACACGTGTCACAGTAGATTTTAAGAAATAGTGGTATTTACTAAGTAAAGCATTAATTAAAAATGGATAGATTTTACCACAAAGTGACTGCCGAATCAATTAATGAATCATTAATCTTTAAAAAGGCCATTAATGAGACATAGCAATTTAAATAACAATAAATTTAAACCATTTTATATGATGTTCAGGAGTAAATTTATCTACTTTTGAAAGTATAGAAATTAAAAATCTTTTTTAAGAAAATATTTTTTACCAATATGGTTTAAGTCCCTTATGTTAACTGCCACTTCCATAGTTTTACCGCCTTCATTAACCTTTGAACCCTCGGGGATTATTTTTTCAACATGTTTATGAAATCTCTGAAAATGGAAAATGAAATGTAATCATTTTTTTTAAATATTATTTTTATAAATCTAATGAATGGATAGTAATGTATGCATTTTTAATTTATAATGTTGGATTCCAGCTTTAGTCCACATTTAAGCCAAAGAAAATATAAAAATGCAAAGGGTTATCAAACATCATATTCAGCTCTACTCTGTGATAACTAATGTACCTAGATGTATTTATTGGGTATCAGGTTTGTATCTATGGGCGCCCAAACAAACATAAATGCCATTATACTATACTCTGAGTTTATACCACATTGATTTTATGCGGATAGGGGCCAGCATGAAAAAAAATTCTTTTTCTTAGTTTTACGCATACTTAATTCGAAATTTTCAGTCAATTTATCCTGCAAAATAACATTTCCCTCATTTATCACACTTAATGCGTATACGTCTTAAGGCACCAAATGCTAATTTTGCTTGAGTTTTTACTTCGGGCATTCACATACCACAATCATTATACGGCAATGGTTTTCATACTCTACTTACATTAGTTGCAGCTCTAAATAAATCTACAGCACGTCCATTTTGCTTGGACATCAAAACAGATATACTATTTCGATTCACGTGAATTAAATTATCTCCTAATGTGAAAGACGTAGTCGGCTTTGGCCAGATGTTTCCTGAAAAATACAAACCATAATGTGACCAGAGAGAAAAATTCTTTTAAACAATGTGTTAAAAACAAAATTATAAATTCCTAAAACATTTAAACTTTCTTTTTTGTAAAATATGTATAGTTTGTATAAAATAATGTGTAAAATGGTCATTATGTTATTTCACAAAGAAAAAAAACTTTTATTTAATATCTCAGAAGACAGTTATACATTTTATCCATGTTTACTTAAATTTTCACTTACCCAGTTTTAAAAAAGTATCTTTCTGTTATTAGAGTGAAAGGTTATTTGCTTGATTTTAATATATATGAATGTGGGGCTTGAATCCAAAGTTACCGATAATCACAAATTGTCAAAAATAACTCTTAAAATAATACCTTGTATAGTCCAAAAACCCTGACTATTTGGAAAATAAAAATAGCTATACAATAAATATTTGAATAAAACTAACAAATACCTCAAAAATGGAACTAAAATGTCTGACATCTACATTTATTCAGTAACACCAGTTGGCTAGACTTTTTTATGAAAAATTAAAAAGGAGTATGAAATTTCAACATAAATATTACGATTTTCTCCTATTTTTAAACTGAAAATGGAAAACTTGGTTTTTAGGATATCCTGGAACAAATTTTTAATTCAACTTTATAATTCGGTCTGTAACTGGGCCCCACATACATATTTAATTTTAAGTGAAACAAATATCATGTGGATATTAAATATAAATTAAATATTGAACAAAATAGATAATCAGGCTTTTTAAAATAGAAACTATACTTGTTTTAGGATAATTATATAATACTACATTAGTGCTATATGACACTGTACTAAGCTCAATAATTGTGACTTACCATATTCATTGCAAAACATTTTGCATACACCAATACTCAGCGCAGTCTTTTCAGTTTCCGGTGTGATGAGCATCTTCTCACATTTACCCGACACACATTCCCATCTATAAACTTCATTGCTAACCTCTTCTTGAGTTCTAAAATGAGAAAGCGGGCTATAGTTAATAAATATTGTCCACATAATGCCCAATATCTGTAGGATATTCATGTCTGTTATTTTTTTATATAACTATACTCTTTGCCATATGTGCTTCAAGAACGTTACAAGTCAATTTTTTTTAAAGTATACAGATGTGTAAATATAACTAAACACATTTTTTGTTTTTGTTTTTTGTTCTGATGTGCACCAATCTGTATGATATATAAAGTCATTAAACACTCGACCATTTAAAAATAAGTATATTTAAATAGCATTTTTATATAGGTTAATCAAAAGTATTATTTTTAAATTCTTGTCTTTTTCAATGGTTTACAGAAATGCATATCTCATTTAACATTGGTTATTAGAAGCCTTAAAAATTAGTTACATTTTAAATGTGTTTAATTTCACGCATATCTAACTGCATTTTGCAAGCATATCATTTGCTTGTAGATTGGCTGCTTTATTTATTTTTTAATATAAATTAACAAATTAAAAAAGATAAATACTATTTGAATACCAAAAAAAATCTTTTCTTATTTATAATAAGTTTTTGGCCCCTTGTAAAATTGCAATTATAAAATTGATGGAGCTTTGATGGAAACGGACTTGTAGCATTTTTGAAAAACATAATTTATTTACAAGTGATGTAGGCCACATACAAAGAAATGATTTTAATGCTTACAACTATGAAGCCATCTAACATTCATATTATACTTTTAGAAATAAATTCAGTATTTAAATAACTAAATAGATTTTGAATAATGTATTTTCTTCAACCTCTATCTGCAACCAAATGGTGCACAGAGCATCGCATGGGATCAATGCGGTGTTAACTTGATTGTTAATTATAATTGCAAAGTGATAACTTCCTCTCTCCAAACAAATAGTAGGTAGGAAAAGAAGAGTATGAAGAATAGCTAGGGCACTCAGGGTGGCACATTTGTATTGAAACTAGCGTTGTCATTTGGCAACTGCATTAAATTGTGTTCAAGTCCCATAAGTTTTAATAAGCATTTAATATTATAGAAGAATTCATTTGAAATTCAATATTTAAAAAAAACGTGTGTTATGAATTTGATGAGTACATAATAATTCATTCATGGATGTTATCTAATGACAACATTAATATGATTAACTGATGAGGATAAAATACCTTTATTTTAGATTATATACGTAAATAAAACTCTATTACAACATATTTAATTATTATTCAGTATTATATATGTTGTCGAATTATTTTAATAAATTTTATTTGAAATATTTTGTACTCATATGTTAGATGTAGACATTAGCGTACAATAATAAACTTATATTTTTAACTTATAAGCTTATTTGTATTCATTATTTAATGCACTGTTTATATGTCTATCAAATCATGACAAAATGAGTCATTTTCCAATAACAATAGTGAGCCTTGCATGCATTAACCTATGCAGGATTTAGAAGGTTAGATCATGATCATCACTCATCAAGTATATTCCAATTTGATTTTTAACCAAACATACAACTTAATTGTCATCAAAGTAAATGTAAACAAGAAAAATAAAATAAAGAAAGGTAAAATTATTAGACGTTAAGGCAAAAAAGTTTGCATTTTCACTTGTTGATGGGAACATCTGTAGTTCTCGAAACTAGTTGTGTTTACATTAATAAACGTGTTTTATTTTCATATTTAAATAGAAGATTTAAACATATCATGTGCGAGTTCACGGAGAGACCAGATTTTTGAACAAGGATTTGGACACACAAAAAATGTCGTAACATGGTTTTGCCTAACGATTGACCAACGGTCTCGAAACATGGGCGCCTGCAGTAAAAAAAGTTATACTTAATATAAAACGGTTTTTTTAGACCTTCGCTTCAAAAAAAAAATTCAATCCTATCCGCGCTAATCTGGAATACCTTTTCCTCCAACATATCACTCCTTTCAACAACGTCATGTATAAAAAAACTTGATTTTTCAGGAGATTGTTTTTAAAGTTGAAAAATATAATGAAATGTATTAAAAATATATATCAAGCCCCTTATTGAACATTTTACTCTGCAACAAATCTTTTTAGGTAAAACCTGAATGTTTTTTCTCCATTTGAAAAACATTTAATATATTTAAAAAAAAATTAAACAATACATTATTTTCAAAATGCATAAACAACACTTTCTGCCATGTAGCGGGTAAATATTACGTTTAAAATATGCCGCTTTTGCTGGGATATAGTACATTTTATGGGCATTTCGAAAACATGCACAACTGAAAATTGACGATGTTTGATATATGACGTTGTTGGAAGGAGTGAGCGATATACGAAACTTTTTTTGGCGTATTTAAAAAGACTTTGACTATCTGAAATTCATTTTTTTTCGAAACGTCAAAGGCGCCAGTGCCACGCTCACCCCTGCTCAAAAATAATGGCACAAATATTGAGTATCTAACCTCAGTTACAATCAAACATTACACCGTCAGTAAATTATGGCTAATAATGCTCTTCCCATTTATCTGGGGATAGTTTGAATACATATTTGTTGTACTTTATAAACTGTTTTTACTTAAAATATGTCACAAATAGATGAATATTTGTTTCGCAATATCTTTATACCTGTCATGTATTCTTATCAAATCAATAAAAAAAACGAATTGCTCTCATAAGTATTTACAATATGTACGAGCAAATTCTATCAATCGATGCAATTTATTATCTCATCAATCGAATCGCGGATTATAAATATTTTTAATTGTTTTGTAATATGTACTTGTTTTGTTTTGTAAAAAGTCGATTTCCTGCGTAATTAGTTTGCAAAAATAAACCCTCAAATTATTATATTTCGTAAAAAACTACACAATACCAAGTTTACGTTTTCACATTGCATTTTGTAGGAAGGGCCTATTTTTATTCGCAATGTTAGTAATAATATATTTTTATTATTTAATGTAGGCACCGCGTTATCGGAGGAAACGTTATAGGGTGTTAATTTTTTTCAATTGTATTTATACATTTTAATCAGCGGAAATGACTGAAATGAGTCATTTAAAATTAAAATACAAATTAAAAACATTAATCCCCCATAACGTTCCCTCCGATAACGTGTTCGTATCTCAACGTCATAGGGACTATAACTTCGACAACTTTCCGTGTAAAATTAGTGGAGCACCACTGTCGCCATTTAAGTAGATACAAAAATTATCGTGACCATGCAAAAAATTACGTAAATGTAGGTATGTATGAACAACAAATAAAGTTGTATTTTTGATAGTTTTCAGATAAGTTTGTCGAGTGAGTAAAAATAATAAGTTTAATGAAAATAGATGTATTTACATACAAATTGGGATAATTGGCGGTTGGTGGTCTCTAATTTCGAAGTTAGATATACAATTATTTATAACTCTTTGGAATGAATTCGAAGAAATGGCTTATTTTTGTGAGAGAGAACAAATTTATGAGGCGAATGAAGTTGGAAACGGGAGCAGAGGGAGACCGAGGAAGACTTGTCAAATACTTTAAAGAAGCCGGGTCAGGAGTCGAAATAATCGGCGGGTGTGTATGAGGAGATGCATGAATATGGATGAGGCGAAGAATGTTTGCAAAGATAGAGTGGTACGGCATTCTATTCTCTCTGCCTACCGTTGCGGTGAAGCGGCGTGATGGTTAGGTAATTAGAATGATTTTTGTTTCTGCGCCGACGCGGACGCAATGTTTCGATCGGCAATAAAGGTTCAAGGGTGGGAAAACTCTAATAACCCGTCACATTGGCTACAATGCTATTTTCATTATACACGTATAATTCGAAACATGATATTTCGAAACGTATAAAAATACAATATACTCGCACATACCATATATACGAGTATAATGTAGATACTCCCTAAATATTTGTATTATATTTACATTACCACGTACGTGTGGTTTATATAATAATAATAATAAAACCCTTATCCGCACCCCAATGGTGCATAGGGCACTGCTTCATATGAACACAGTGTTATCTTGATCGTTTACACACGAAGCGAACGAACGAAGGTGATCAGCCCTCCGCTTCAGGTACCAGTCCAGGGTAATATTGAATAAATATTACAGTGAAAATATCACTATTTATTTGACCCCGTTTTTATATTTAATATTTATTTATTATTATTATTTGTGGTTTATACAGGCGTAAAATATTTTTTACGAATATTACAAATACAATTTTTTTTTTTTATTCATTTAATATATTTACATTTTTATTTATAATATAATAACATTTGAATCATTTATACATATGGAGAACTGTTATATTTCGATTCGCTGTGCCTCTCCATAAAAGAGTCTGTGCTCTTGTGCTTGGAAAGGGACTTACACTCGTCTTTTAATTGTTTATTTTAATGTTTTCGTTAAATTCATAACCGTTGTTTAATTAATTTCTTAAAAATGAGTTCTATTAGTTATTAAAAGAAATGCATGATGGATTTCGCACGATTTCACTCAAAATCACAACAACACAATGAATTACTTTTTTACTAGGGTTTTTTTTTATTTAAAAAGATCCAGGATCTGTCAAGCTTTTTATTAAAAAAATGTATATTCAAATAACATTTAAATATTCATTAGAATACCATATTTTATCATTTTGATAAATTATAAACATATAGATTGTAATTACGTAAGATCAAACATTGTTTCATCTAATTAATTTTGAAAAACTAAAAAGGAATTTAATTTATCCATGAAAAAAGGTGCCGGAACACCGTTTCACCACGTTAAATGGAAAAAAGCCCTGGTTTTTACTATCAATTGATATATCAAGGTTAAATGCATTATTTATACAAAACAAATGCAGATGTAACTCACGTGTCGGATATGCTTTCCGTAATTACAGCAACCGTAACTATTATAGCAACCGAAATGGCAATAAAACCCGCAACCGTCACAAATATCGCCAACATTTTAAACCGCCTCGAGAAAACCATTTTAATTTAATTTTTTAGCACTTATATTAGTTGTCACTTCCCAAACTATTCGCAGAATACGATTGAGTCCTTAACCGAGGTATGTTTTGGGTGATGTATTGCACAAAATTAACACAATAGATGAGGATTTTATATCGTATCAATAAATTACAGTAAAAGTATAAAATTTACGATGATCCAAACTGATAATCATAATGTATTATTAATTACAAATTTGAACATAGTTAATTGTTTTACGATCATTTATGTTTTTATTAACAGAATTGTAATTTAAGATAACCGAAAAATTAAAAGAATTTCAAGTTTATGATTTAAAAAATATGCAAAATTAGTTTTTATGACTGTACTCGTTTTGCTATTGAGGGCTTCGTTTAAATAAAATCAATTATTATCAGTAGAGAAATATAAACAAATTTATTTTTGTCGATAATTGAATTGAATGCACAATTTCACAGGCGTGAAGAGTGGAGAAGTGCATCATTCGGACTATTGAAATATCACAGATTGATAATAATATACCTACGTATGAGATTAAATGCTAACTCCATTATTTACAGTCACAATACACTCATTTGAACATGGTTTCCATTTAAATGTAAGTATGCATATTTATGTGAAAATATTACTAGGCTCTTGACAGTGAAGGTTTTTACATGGTTTCATTATCATTAAGTGCACACATATCGCTCATTTGCGAGAACAACGTCACAACTCCATATTTGCCATTTTTCAGGTGACGCATTTGAAGCTGTATAATTTTGTTGGGTAATTCGGTATATTAGGTATGGACATGTCGTTTACTATTTTAGAATAACTTGATGGAATAAAGTCTTCAAATATAAAAATTACACACTTGTATAGGACAAGTTTTGAGTTTATTAATGTAAACACTTGTATAAGACCACATTTGACTTTATTCATGAAAAAAATACTAGTTTTAGATTTTCTTATCTAGTTGTTGATTAGAACAACTGTAGTTCTCAAACTAGTATTGTTTACATTGACGAACTCAAAGGCGGTCTTATACAAGTGTTTCCACAAAGTTAATGCCAAATCGATAAATAATACAATAAATTGTTGGCAAAACATTCAATTTACATCAAATTGATGCAATGTTAAGTTGATAGTTAATTATGTGAAGGCAAGGTGATCAGTCTTACACTTCAGGTACCAGCAAGTATTAGAATGACGAAACACCTACATTTATTTTGGCTGGAAATCGAAACCGGGACCTCCAGTACGATAACCACTACACTATGGAGGAAGACAGAATTTGCAATAATAGTTTGATATATAGCTGTGGTTTTCGAAACGAAAAAATCTCACATTGAATTCCCAAATTTTAATCGTGACGTTATTCTGGCAAATGGGCGATAAATAAATATGTTTTGAATATTGAAAGCATTAACTTTGTGGATCATATTGATATATTATTTCGAGAAATAAAAAGACTTTGTGTTTTGATCCACCCACATTTTTATTAACCAACTAGTTTCGGCAACAGGTTGTTGCCGAAACTAGTTGGTTAATAAAAATGTGGGTGGATCAAAACACAAAGTCTTTTTATTTCTCGAAATAATATAGATAAATAAATACTTTACGAAAATATTATGACACTTAGGGACTTTTAATTTATTTGTACATTATTTTTCGAAGAAAATTAATTTCATAAGCTACACTAAAGGTCGAGATACAGATGCTCATTATTACCACAAAAGCATGCCATTATTAAAGAACTGTTACTTAATAGAATGTGTGTACGTACTTTGCTAGAAATAAGCATACTCATTTCGGGCATGTTAAAAAATCGACAGCCGTTCGATTTTCGAGCATGCTACCTGCAGCGCGGGTAGGATGGACGTACTCTGAGCGCGTCTGAACAGGTTTGCTTATGAGTATGCTAGTATCGATGTATGCAAACGAGCATGCTTATTTCAAGCAAATGTATACAGCTAGAGAGCATGCTCGTCTTAAGCATGCTTAATTAGTAGCAATTGTATCATACAATAGTGTTAAAATTCCTAAATTATAAGATTTATGTGAACTAAATTCTACTTAGTGTGTAATGTAATTTTACCTATAAAAATGGATTTGTATGAGGTTATAATAATTATTTGTTAGTCGAGAAAATTTATTGGGATTGGAGTTAAAGAACATGGACGTAATGAAGTGTATTAAAAGGATTTTTCAATACTCTTTTTGTGTTTATAACAGCCCATATAGACATTAATTTCATTCAGAATTTTGCAGTCTCAAACACCAAAATAGGGCAGCAAATTATAAAATACACTCACGACTGTTAGGCGTGCATTTCCGTACGGGTCATTGTTGACAGAATACTAAATAATGATTAGCCGCAGCAAAGCCTTTAGCCGAATTATTCGTTGATATGTTCATTCGTTAGCCGAGGTTTTTACTAAATTTTAATATACATACGTTTTTTCTTCATTTTCTATAAACATATGGTTAACATATATAATGTCGGCAAAAGATTATTTTTGTACAAATATAATATAACACATACAGTAAATCCTCGATACAACGGACTTATTGGGGGGAGTGGGTGTCTGTTTAAGCCCAAAATCCGTTCTATAAAAATATATTTAATACAAATCAAACAACTTGAAAATATCAACACTGTATTTAGATATAATTTAACAATACAAAAATCTAGTTATTGTCTTTGGACACTCCGCTAAAAATTGTTTACATGCTGCGATACTTGAATTTAAGCATGTATAATATTAACAGAACGTTTTTTTTACGATTGAACCGATTTTTGTCAGTTATTTCCGAGGTTCATTAAATAGAGGTCCATTATATCGAGGTTTTACTGTACTTATCACCATACTTACGTTTTATCAGCTCCAAGGATCACCAAAAACGCACATGATAACGTCCAAAGAATCTTCATTTCTGGAACAAAATAAATTTGGCTAAAATAAATATTTTAAAAATGTTTAAATCACTGTTACAGACCTTTAGCGTGTATAATATGCATATTAAATGTGACGATAATATAAAACTAATGAATGCTAGATATGCAACATACAACCTGTTTGTTTTGGCAAAAGGCCAAAGAAAAAATATAAAAAAACCTTTAGCGATGGAGCACAAACAAGGCGTGCAAGATATCAGTGTCGAATGATTTAAATACCTATTGAGAAATATTGCAAATCGGGATACTACCGCAACGTAAAACGCCTGAAAAAAAATCATGAAAATCATAGATAAATTTATAGATAAAAATGATAAGATATTATGTACTGCTTATAATTTAAAAAGTAATTTCCAGAAAAAAGAGAAAAAATTTTACCATAGCGAATAAAACAATAAATTAATACATGAAATTTTATTTTATTTCTTTCAGAGTGTATATAGATTACGAATGTATATTTAGAGTAATGCTAATTGACTCACTTTGTCCGCCTCCGTAGTGTAATGGTCAGCACGCTCGGCTACCGTTCTGGAGGTCCCGGGTTCGATTCCCAGGGGGGGTCACATGAATATAAGTGATTTTTTAACTCTAATATTTATTCAATATTATCCTGGAATGGTAATGACAGTGCCACCTGCTGAGCGTAACAGTAACATACGCAATGCAAAACATTGCTCATGGAGGATAACGTGCTTCTCGACAGCTGCTGTCACTTAACATTTTTACATGTTTTCGATTGGGTTGTCGCTTCATATATTTTTATTGCTTTACAAGCATTGTGAAAATATACAAATTAAAAATGTGTGATTTCTATTTTTTTTCTTCATTTAATCACACTGAGCCACAGTGATGCGTAGACGGGTGCAGCTAGTTTAAAATAAATTACGTACCTCCGTTATTCAGACAGTACGGTAAATGTGTTCAATATTGATTGTTCGAATCTCGTATTCCAATCAACGCGTGTCGTGAATACGGAATACTCGGTTTAAAGGAAATAATGAATGTACTTATTTAAAACGTGCGAAGGTTAATGTGCCTCTCATCATGGTTAAAAGTGGTAAACAATCATATAAAAACGTCCATAGGAAAACCATAAATACACTCGGACCCTACATAAGTACCCCTGCCGCGTTTAATGGAGAAAAAATACAAATCGATAAAAATGAAGAATCATGTCTACTGCCCAGTATAGATACCCTACTACCCTACGACTTAAGACGACACTGCTTCAGGCCCAATAATCAAAAGTCCGCAAATAAATAATTCGAGAAATCCAGCTATATTTTATTATATTAATTCAGACGGTAAAAAATTCATGTGTAAAATCTACTAACAGGTTTAGTGAGTTGCGTATACATATTATATTGCAAATATGTAGCATATGTTCCATGGTGCTATTTCAAATCTTACAATGTTCGAAAAACTCGATACAATTATATTACTGACAAAGTGTGTTGACATATTTTATAGTAAGAACTATCGTTTTAATTTTCTTTGTGACCCAAAAATGCTAGCCAAATTAAAGGGAAAAGTCTACCAAATAATTATCAGGGTCGCACTCCTCTATGGCTCTGAATGCTGGACGATATATAGTATGTATAATACCTACTCTAGGCAAATAGAAACTGCTTAAATGCGAATGCGTTGATGTCCCTTAGAGACCAAATAAAGAGTTTAGGCATTCGTGGAAGCTTGGGTGTAACAGACATCAATAATAAGGTATGGGCAAATAGGACGCAGAGAACCCGATCATATTGTTGACCAGGCAATCGCCATGTTCAAAACATGATCAGGTCATCAACTGTCCGAAGAATCAATTGAAGGGGGTGAATTTTCGAAAACCAATAGTCAGTGCATTTATGCATTTACCTGAAGATATAATTTGTTGATTTGTTATCAAGCTATGTTACTTTTTGTTTAAACGTCACTTCCAGGATGTAAGTATGTTAGGACGTACCCACTGAGCAATTATATCAATGGCCGTACCATATTTCCATACAGCCTTAAGATAAAGGACGTTGTATGAGACGTTTACATATTGTATGTATATCATAGTTATTCTTATCTAGTTCTTAGTAGCTATTATGTGTATGGGTGAGGAATATTAATGCTATAATCACTAAACGATTAAATATTAATGTACATATAGAAGTTCTGAGTACTTATAAAGTTATTTAATATTACGTCCTCACCTACCGGCTAGGTACATCTTGTTTTTCGCATTTACATGTTCATAATACATATCGTACAATACTTACGAAATATTTCTTTGCGCAATGCACAAAGAATCGTTGCATAAATAAAAGAAAGTGTTTATTATTTTTTTTTACAAAAATGTTAATAATGTTAGTATGCTTTAAATATTAATAATATTGAGAATATTATAAAGGCGAGTACGGCCTCAAAAGCAGATCATTATAAAAAAACTAACAAAAAAATAAAGAATCACATCCCTAAACATATACTTTTATCAAAAATGTATTCAAAATAACATTTTCCCTCAATTCATCGAGTCAAATTTTTGTTACATTTTCGAAATCCTCTAATATCCCACAAAAATCTATCCTCAAATTAAAAATAACGTTATTAAAAGAAGTTTTAAAAAATGAGTGGTTATATACTAATATTTTTAACATTTTTGTAAAAAAATAAATAAATTAGTAAAAATGACTAACCACAAAGTAAATGCTTTAAATATTATTAATATTGAGAATAAAAGAAAGTGCAATGAAAAGTAAAATAATTATAATATACACAAGCGATTTTTTTGTCCAAGAAAAAATAAATTGACTTCAGAATGAATCCCGGAAGAAAATATAAATAACATTTAAAATTATATTATTTATTGATTTGGCATAAACTTTGTGGCGTGACATTGATTATAAAAAAAAAGCATTCGTATAATACCACTTAATGAGTTGTATTTCATTACACATGACTACTTTGAAAACTATAGTTGGTTTCATCTACAGTTTTAATATTCACCTGGAGATAAAAACAACTGTAGTTTTCAAAACCAATCGTGTGTAATAAAATAAAACTCATTAAGTGGTATTATATATGTGTTTTATTTATTTTTAATAATCAACATTTAAAAGTGTTATTATTATTTTAAATAAAAAAATAATAATCAATTCATATCTTAAATCAATACACCCATTAAAATAACATGTTTAGACAAACAAAAACATGAATAAAACGGACAATCATAAATTTACTGTCAACGCCTACGAGGTGAGGCTTGTAAAATTGTAGATATAGTATATCACAATGCTTGTAAAAAAAATATAGGTGTGCCTAAAACAAATAACAAATTTAACATAATATAAAATATAAATTATACAAAAAAATATACGTTAAATGCATTTTTTTTATGAAAACTGATATTATGTTTTTAGAAACTCTTTCCAATGCTTTAGTTGAAAGCTCAGAATAATCTGAAATATCAATTTATTAAGGTAAATACTTAATTAATATTACATATTCATAATGACTGCTCTGTTACATCTGTATATTTCAGTACACTAAGTCACTTTTATCACAAAGATAAATAATAATATCTGGTTTCGAGAAACTCTGTCGATAATAGAAGATTTTTATTAGCAAAAAAAATGTTTTAAAAAAACTAGAGTTGAATCAAAAGCAAAGTGATATATATATTTATCTGCAAGGGTTTTTTTAGTACAATTAAAATCATCCCATATAATCAAAGGATAATAATGCACGGGAACATAAATTAAAAATTAAATTGCAAAAATCTTTAAGAAAAACAGCCAATATGCTAATTTAAATCAAACCAAAGAATATCTTATCAGAATACTTATTTGTAGTAATTATACATATTATTTTTCTCCAGTCTTTGAGCATTAAGTATACAAAACAAAATGCATATCAATCTATCATTTTATTATTATTAATGTAATACTAAACAATTTCAACAAAACTTCAAATATTTGGGAATTAAATATTCCAATAAACTCCCTAAAGAAATTAAAAAAATAGAAGATATAAAAATTCTTAAGAAAAAAATTTATGACAATTACATATAAATCTTGAAAAAATATATGAAAAAGACTATTATACCATTAATTATATAAAACATTAAACCTTGAGTGTAAGTCCCTCTCCAAGCACAAGAGCTCAGTCTCTTTTTTGGAGAGGCACAGCGAATCTAAAACTATAAGTTTGCCATATGTTTAAATGTTTAGAAATTGTATTATATTGTACTTAAAAATGTAACTATATTAAATAAAATAAATAAAAAATAAAATAAAAATTCTATTTTAAATAAAACAAGCTGCCTTCAGCACATACCTGTTGTCCAAGCCACTGTTCGTATGAAACAGAAAATGGTGACAATGATCTCAGAATATAAAAGCCCAATATTGCATCGAAAACTGGGTTTAGTGTTCACAGGGAGATCATGAAAAAACTATTACTCATTTTGATGATTTAAAAACATTTCCAAATTATGGTTTACTATGGTATTCGAAAAATATTAAAGAATCATTACAATTTAAGCGGTAATGAATGTAATCGAGAAAGTAAAGAATCTGGAAGTAGCATGGAATTGTTTTTTTTTTGTTGTAAAAATAGAACACCGGAGTAGAAAATAATATGTATACACATGTCAAATTAATGCATTTTTGCATGATATACTTCCTTTAAGTTTACTTTTTTATATTTTTCAAAGGCTCCTTGATTTTATAATTACCGTGTACTAGTGTGGATACAAAGAAAACTGGTTTGTTCAGTTTCAAGAAAATATTAAAGTATAGTAACATAATATATAGTCAACATAGAAGATCTCATATCGCTCACTGAATCATTATGTTGTATACAGTGTTACTAAAACTATAGATAAAATAAATATTTGCTAAACAAAAGCATCAAAATACCACGAATATGACAAGAAATATTCGTGATATAATAAAACCTTGATATAACGAACTTCGGATTAGACGAAAAAAAAAATCTGCTAGATAAATATTATACGCATTTTCGTAATTTTGGAGAGTTGATTATGAAAAAAACAAGAAACTTCAAAGATTCTTTTTTCAAAGCAGGATTACCGAAAGCAAGCGTGTCGATATCAATCAGCAACGTCACTAATGTTAATTATATCTATGTAAATACAGTGTTCATATATTTTTCGAATGTTTTATTTTAAACCTTTTTTTATATAACGGACTTTTGGCTTTAACCGACGCCCCCTCCCCCCAATTAGTCCGTTATATCGAAGTTTTACTATACTGTAAAAAAACTATTTGAAAATGCAATTTCGTTCAATAAGAAATATGAATCAATAAAGATAAATTAAACAGTTAAAGGGTTATATTTAGAAATACTGAATTTTTTAAATACATTTTTTTTGGCATCAACTCCAGTGAGTTGGAAAACCAGAAAGAAGTGGGCAGCCATACCTAATAAATATAACAATATAACCTGTTGTTGGGGAGCAAGCGCTTAGCCCATGCGATTTTTATTTTTATTTATTTTGACCTCATCATTACTAATGTTGTTTATTCCCAAAAATTCTCTCGTGCCGCCGCATAAAATGTTAATTTTCGGTTCATTGACATGTTTTAAAATAAGTCGATACCTAATGGTGGAACGAGTTTTCTAGGTTCAACAACCGAAAAATTTCGGAATATAAATCTATCCTAAGTTACATATTTTAAATTATAGTTTTACTTATTAAATACCTTTGTTACTAAAAAATCTATTGTGGCACGTATCTTTTCTCTCTCCCTACCCCTAAGGGAAAACGGCGTGATGGTTTTTTGTTAGTTACTTTAATTTTTTTAATGAAAACAAAATGTTAAACCGATTCAAGGACTGCATCAATAATATTTTTTCAAAGAAATTATCCCAAAACTCAAATACAAAACAAAAGGAGTTAAGCATAGGTTGCTATCATACAACTTAACACGTTGTATATACCTAATTTTGTTCTTATAATTTACTGCAATTCCATAATGATTACTATTTCTTTAAATTGTTTATTCGACTGCAGGTACCTAATATTTATATTTTAAGAAAATACAATTCAATGCATCGTTCTGTGCAAAAATGTTCTAAAAAATCAATCAGCAAAAGCAACATGTAGGCACAATGTGCCTACATGCATTCAAATAAACAAATATATAATATGATACAAATTTACTAATACATTTGTTTCGCTCGTAGGAGTTGACCGGAGATAGTACCGGCTGTGTCTAGTTTTATCATATTTAATTAACTAGTCCAGAAAAAAGATTAGTCAAATAAACGCAGCTCTTACCCAAGCAGGTTTTCAAAAAAATATCAGGTTTGTTTTATTGGTAAATGACATCAGGTTTGTTTTGTTGGTATATGATATCAGGTTTGCTTTATGGATAAATTATAAAAATATACATTTCATAATGAGTGTAAAGTAAGCGAAATATAACAAACCAAACGTTATCGGTTAAAATTTTAGCTACCCCGCGAATATGAATTTGCCTCAATGCATATGACGTTTTTGAGAGCGTAAGTATACAACTCGCTCTACATTGATCTCTAAGCGAGTGTAATGCAATACGAATTTTGCCCCTAAGATTCTAAACTAACCGGTGAGCTAGAAAAACGCATGAATTTTTAAGTTTTTTTCACAAAAACGTAGGTACAGTTAAAAATAATCAATTGAAATAAATAGTATGGCAATGATAGCCATTACCAACGTCATTACCACTACACTTGCGGAGCGGACAATAATAACAAAACAATAGGTGTCCTTTTCAAACAAATTAATAACATACATAAATAAATATGTGTACATAAATAACAAAAGCGGAAAAGGGAAAACAACTAAAAATACGTCAAATCATAATTTTCAATGCGTATTTTCAGAGCATAGGAAGTAGTAAAATAAAAAGGTTCAGAACCCCTAAGGCGTCTCATGAAACGTCAGTTGCTCGATAAAAACATAACCTTGAAAATAAACCACAATGAGTTCAGCAAATAATTCAAATCATATTGTACGTACCTTTATTAATGTAGTTTAATTTTTGTAAATAAGTCCTCCAATCCTTATTTGTATTGGAACAAACAATTCCAGCGCGGAATCATGTGAAACTGGCAGCTTATCGCGAGTTACTCTGAAGAAACCGCAACAAACTACTTTCACCTTTTTCACAACCTCGCCATCGATTTATTGCTTCTTTTGGGGTAGAAGTCATAGTATGATACTTTCAATATAGTTCACATTTGATAATTTTACGACTTGACTTACACACCGCGTCCAAAAACCTCTATCTTCGGGTCTCGAATAGAAAACAATGGATTGCGGTTTTAATATTGTTACTTTTAATGATTTTGTACTCATGCGGTATCCGCACTAATCCGCGAAATTAATATGTATTTATAATTGTGATTTTATGAAAAAGAAGTTTATTTACAATCTAATTACAATAATAGACTTAAATAAAAAACAAAAAAAACAAAAAAAAACAAATAGATAAACAAAAAAATAGGTACCTACTATATTATTCTTTATATTTTATTGTATAGCTTTCTTTCCACACACATATACTTTGGCATAGTAATTTTTTTTGTTATTTTTGTTTCTAGAACTCCGTGTAAATAATGTATCCTTTTATTTTAATATTAGTAAAATTGTTACTTAAAAAGTATGTTTTAATACAAGGTACATAATGTTATATAATAAAATTGTTTTACTGAACCCATTTTTAAAATATATACTTCCACAGGAAAAATAATTTATTAGGACTGCAATAAAATTATTCGTCTGCATTCCGTTTAATATATTCCACTCCTTTATTCAAGTATCTGGAGCCCATGATTGGTCAGCCTACCTCCATATAATCAACGATTAAGTTAGCACTGCATCAATCTGATGCACAACTTGGATGGGGATGTAGACCAGAAAATGAAGACTGTCAACTCATTACTTGTACACAATAATTATTTCCTCCCGTCTACCTTTCAGTATTGCACATGCACATAAAAGGGGATTTTATTATTATTGAGTTTAAATAATAAATATAAATAAATATGTATTAATAAAAGCAAAGGTATATTTAAAATGTCAATCATTTTAGTCATACATGTTACAGAGGTACAAATATGTAAAAGAAAGCCACATAGTACTGATCGCTTTACATTCTTTACCCATTTTTAAGTAACCTTTATAAAGCTTTTCAAATTGATAACAGAAGTAGTGAAACTTATTACATTTATTAACTTATTGAAATGCAGCTAGATTTGTCCCTATAACAAATGTTTTATATTTGTTACTTATTTTATTATATTTGATCAACATTTACAGCACTGTTGAGTAAAAGAGGTAGTATTGGGTAAAATAAATATTTTTCTCAGTTTCCATATTTTAATAAACTTTTTTTACCATCTCCATGTAGCAATTAACCCAATAAGATACTAAAATAGTCATATTAATTGTTACAGGCCATATCAAATAAAAGCTACCGAAATTCTCCTAATATGAATTTATTTTCAAATGTTATGTATCAATTTATTTATGGAATTTTGTTCTATTTAGTCAATGTGCATGGAGGTTACTAAGCCCACAATAGTATCCTGCTTGTCCACCTCCATGGTTTTGTAGATAAAAAGCACAATAAATGTAAGGTTTTTTTTGTTAACTTTCTTTGAAATTACCCAAAACTGTAAAGATACCCTTCTTAACACTTGAAATGCCAAACACTTGATCAATCTGATGCAGTTACCTATCTACCAATCAATGCAGATGAAGGTGTGAAGAAATAAATATCCTAAATGAGAAACAAAAAACTTAAAAAGTACATGATATAAAAAATTACTACACCTATACTATGGTTAAATATTTCTGGAGAGAGCACTCAATAAAAATTACAAACATATTTTACAAGCAATCTCAATTTCAATTATAGACACATTCAAAAACCCTTTCTTTTACTATTCTTAGTGATTTTCAAATGGAAAAACCAACATAAACTTGAGTGATACTGAATTATATCAAATATTTATACTTTTAGACATTTTTTTTTTCTAAATCTCTAACATTTTTTTAAATTTAGTTCCACAAGACAACGCAAATTAAAAATTATACATTTGTACCAACAAAATAAATTTTAGGGGATAAAAATGTAATTAATTGAAATAATGATTAGAAAACAAATAAAAAATAATACTGGTTTGAGCAAGTCGTCTTACGGGTGCACATTTTATTATTTGGGATTATTTGTCTTAGAGGTATAGGTGGAAATTTAGTTTTTTTTTCTGCAAACATGTTTTTGTAGTAATAGTGTTTATGAACGTATTCCAAAAAAAAATCTTTGCTTTTAGGAAACGTCAAAACTAGTTTAATCTGTGGTCAAAACAATGTCAATTTCCATTCAGTTTGTCCGTTTCTTGGTTCGCTTTATTTTAGTTGCTTATTGTTTATAAGGTAGTTTACCACTTTAGCGAAATTCGTTATCCTAATTTTCTTAGTGGAATTATCTTTGGATACTAAGAAAATAAAATGGATCCAGCGTTACTTCGCGAACGCGAAGCATTTAAGAAAAAAGCCCTCACCACCCCTACGTAAGTGATTGAATTCCGTACATATCAGGATTTTATTACTTTTGGGTTTTAAATTATATAAATAAAATGATATTTTTCCAGAGTTGAAAAGAAAAAGAGAAAAGATGAAGATTCATCGTCGTCAAAAGATGATTCAAAGAAAAAGTCAAGACCACCACCTCCAGCGAGTTCAGTACCAAAAGTCGATGCCTCAAAGTTCGTTTGTTGCTTGAAATAGAATATGTGTTTCCTATAATTGGTTCAGCATTATTTAATTATTAATATTTACTGTCAGTTTGATATTTGCGTATCTTTTTTTCCAGTTATAAAACAATAGCTGGCAGTTCCGCCTACAGATTCGGTATACTTGCCAGAATAGTTCGACATATGAAAGCTCGACACCAACAAGGAGATGATCATCCACTTACTTTGGATGAAGTCCTAGATGAAACCAATCAATTAGATGTCGGTACGAAAGTCAAGCAGGTAAGAAATATCAAAACTTTGCCAGATAACTAACTACAATGATGGTAATTTTTTGATTTCTTAACTTGTGAAGTTCAAATATTTTTCTTCTTAAAAGATTTTACATATGTTAGTAATCTGTTTAATGGGTGAAGAATTTGCGTTGATGTTACATATTATATCTTCTGGAAAAGTGATCAGTAGATTCATATGCTAAGGCACTACCGTGATGATTTTTATAAAGTACATATAAACTTCTCTAAAATAATTCCCTATAGTGACTTGGCTGCCAAAATATGCTATAAATTCTTTGGAAATATTTGACACCACTTTTTAAATTCACCAATGGCATATTATATTTTCTAAATTGAACATTACCAATAAATGACCCATTTTTTACCATAGAAAACCATAATTAACTTTATTTTACTTAACTTATTTAATTTTATTTAACTGTTCATTATTTTAATTTTATAAGTGGATGTTTCTATTTTTTTATACATTATATTGATGTTGCACTAATCTTTTAATTTTCAGTGGTTACAAACTGAAGCACTTTTGAATAACCCTAAAATTGAAGTGAGTCCGGATAATAAATTTTCTTTCAAGGCTGTATATAAAATCAAGGACAAAAAAGCACTCTTACGGTACATATAATTTTATTTTGAGGACATTTTTTCGTTATATTATGTTGCATTTATGTCATATTACTAGTTCAAATTTACTGAAAAAGGATATGTATTAAATCACATGCATATATCAGAAATTGCATCTGCAGAAAAACTATTGTTTGTTCAAAAGCTAATTTGTCTCTTTTTTAGCTTACTGAAACAACATGATCTCAAAGGATTGGGTGGAGTGTTATTGGAAGATGTTCAAGAGTCATTGCCACATTGTGAAAAAGCATTGAAACAAATAGCTGCAGAAGTTCTTTACATTATAAGGCCAACAGACAAAAGGAAAATATTGTTTTATAATGATAAAACAGCAAATTTACCAGTATGTAAAAACTTTTAGTATAGTATGAATTTTTTGTTGTTTCATATTTTTATTTGCCTGGTAAGTTTATTTGTATGAGTGTATCTATTTAGCCTAGCAATATTTATGGAAATTCATCTGGCATGCATCTACAGCCGCCCATCTGTAGCTACAACTTTCTGGATTCCTGATAGATAACATCGTCGGATAAATCTATAAGTGTCTATATTTGGGATAGAACTTCAGTATAAAGATAATGCTTTCATTAATTAATTCGGCAGTCACTTTGTGGTAAAATCTACCCATTTTAAATTTTAGTTTTACTTAGTTAATACCACTATTTCTTCAAATCTATTGTGACACGTATTTTGATACATTCCACATACGGTGTTTGAAAATGATGTGGAATGCATCAAAACACGTATCACAATAGATTTTAAAAAATAGTGGTATTTACTAAGAAAAACATATATTGAAAATAAATGCAGTAGAGATATCTTTAACTTTTCTTCTATTTGGTAACAAAAAAACCGTAATTTTCTATGTGGTATCATTAATTTCCTAACAATATTCATCAACGACCGGGTTAATATGACAAAATGTCTAACAGTCAAGTTATCTAAATTGTGTTATCTTTTTACTGTAATTTCTCCAACGGGCTAACTACAAAAGATAGTAAAAACATTATAATTTAATCAAGCTTAATTGATCAACTCTAAAAAGAAACTTTTTTCCGTAATCTGAGCCGGGTTGTGGTCCCGTGGTTAGTTTCACAGATTTTGAGTTAGAGCTCTAGGTTAGACCCCTACTCTGCCACAACTTGATTCCTATTTTCAAACAAGCCTTTTAAGCTTACCTAAAAATAGTATTGAATTAAAATATCTTTATATATCATAAGAATATAAATATTTCATTAAAAAAATAATTATAATTAGAACCCTAGACTATAACTTTTTGGCTGATGGTTAAATTATAATGTGTTTTTATTCTCTCCTGTAAAATAGAGTAAATCATTGTACAGAATAGGATGACCATATGCATTCGTTTTAAAACTTCACAAGATTCATACGTAGGTTGTTTTTCAGTAACTCTTGTATATTTACAGGTCGATGAGGAATTCCAAAAGTTGTGGCGAGCGACTGCAGTTGATGCAATGGACGATGCAAAAATTGAAGAATATTTAGAGAAGCAAGGTATTAAATCTATGCAAGATCATGGTCCTAAGAAACCATTAGCACCTAAAAGAAAGAAAACGTCACAGAAGAAAAGACAGTTCAAAAAACCCAGAGACAACGAGCATCTTGCCGACGTTTTGGAAACTTATGAAGATAATACCCTCACACAGAAACAACCTGCAACTAAGTAATTTTTCAATTGTAACTTATAATTATAGTTAAACTTAATAATAAAAATATTTAACTGATATTTTATTTTATTTGCATATTTTTTCCTGAATTGTGGCATCTAAAACAAAACACTTTGTTTTAGATGAATAAGGTCAAAGTCTTATTGTAGATCGAAAAAGTGGTGGGCAGGTTTTCATTTTTACTGATTTTTTTTGAGCTGAAAAATGATATCGATAATTATTTTCAAGATGAATATATACCCAACAGAGCATGTAATTCAAAAGCATACTAACGTAATTCATCAATTCACGTGTTGTATGAAATAAATGAATCATGAATATGGACCATTGGATATAAATAAAGGGAAAAAGTAAAACAAAGGAATAAATAATTTAAGAAAATTTATATTTGCAAAAATCAACATATTTCACCCTCGATACAAAATACTGTTTTACTTGATTGAAAATATGGAAACGTCATCAATCTTAAAGCACAAATTGGTGTGAGCTTATTAAATAGAGAACAAGCCGATTAAAATTATTTAATACTCGGTATTAATACATTATAATAATACTTTATTTACTCGTAACAATTTTCATAGACTGAAAAAGCTTTGAAAACTTGCTAATCATAAACTTCTCCTAAATTCTACCATTTTAATTCAATTCTTCATTATAATAATAAAAAATGCAATTAACAAAGAAGATAATATACAACTTATTTATACAATATAATATAACAGGCAACTGGGAAATTGTGAATTGGGCAATGAGAGTTTTAATAGAATTGCTGAAATAAATAATAAACTTACCTATACAATTACTATTATTATAAAGTTTGTATGTGGAAGACTCAAAATATTACATTAGTATTTATAGTAGCGATGGAAAAAAGTAACATCTGGTTGATAAATATAAAACCATCTTACCAAAATGATCTTATCAATTCATATATCGCTCACTCCTTTCAAGAATGTCATAAATCAAAATACTTGAATTTTCAGGAGAACGATTTTGAAGTTTAAAAATATAACACAATGTATTAAAAATAAATATCAAGCCACTTATTGAACTTTTTACTGTGCAACAGATCTTTTTAGGTAAAACCTGAAGGTTTTTTCTCCATGTGAAAAATATTTTATTTATTTATAAAAATAATTAAACAATACATTTTCTTCAAAATGCAAAAACAACATTTTCTGCCCTGTAGCGGGTAAATATTAAGTTAAAAATATGCCTCTTTTGCTGGGATATAGTACATTTTCTGGGCATTCCGAAAACATGCACAACTGAAAATTGACGATTTTTGATTTATGACGTTCTTGAAAGGAGTGAGCGATATGTGTAGTAAAAGTCAGTATGTAATTGTATTCATACTACATATTGCTATTTTGGTATTTTTCACATGGTGGTAATGAACAATTTTTACATAAATATTTTTAACACATCCGTGGCGGCATCATACATAATTATGCATTGCAGTAAATTAAGGCTGCATAAAAGCAATATTTGTGATGGATTATTCAATGCAACCGTTTGCTGCGAGTGCTATGAAGACTTGAGAAGAGTTTTATAATCAGACTCCTTTTCGATCTTTAAATCTTTTCTTGAAAATGTCTTCTCTAAAAATCGTTTTATCCCCTCATCATCTGAAAATAAAAAAAGATGTAGAGCAGTTTCATAAAAAAATAAGGTAAAAATGACAGTTATAGCTGCAAAAAATATTATTTCACATAGTCTATAGACATATGTCAAGAAGTAAGATAAAGAAAAAGCTCATTAATTCGAATGATCATATTTTGAATTTTGACATAGTAATAAAGGACTCAATAATATGTATTTGACATACAGGACTAAATAATAAGTATATGACATAAGAAAAAAATCCAGTTCTCTAAATGGTTTTTGACAACAAAAAAAGTTTATTTGATAAAATATTTTGCCCAGAATTCGAAATACAATTAGGTTTTTTTTTTTAATCAGTGAAATATATGAAAAACAAGTGAGATGATATTTTTCTTTTTGAATTTGTTTATTTGAAATATTTTTGAATTTTGGTCTGCAATTTAGTATTAATGAGTTTTTCTGCATTAGCTAGAGACAATCGGGTTTATTTATTAAAATTACACAAACCTGTTTTATTAATGCCGATTAAATGATGAACGATATGTCTAGCGGTCGCTTTAAATAGTTCACGTGAAGCGATCTTTCCCTTTTTATAATAAGGTGTCAATTCCTTAACAACATATTGAGCAATATCCACTTTTACTTTACTCTTATCAATTGGAAGATTTTCCGTCTCTTTTTTTAAATTAGTTTTTATATCACTTTTTATTGGGACATCTTTTTCACTTTTTAGATGTTTAATTTCTAGATCTTCACTTACTTTATATTCATCATTATTTTTAGATTTGTCAATAAATTTGTCATTGCTCTTTACAAAAATAGTGTCAGAAACATTGTCTTTTGGGTGATTATTTTCCCCACCAACAGACTTCATTTGTTTTACTTTTTTAACTTCAAAATCATCATCAGAAGAGTCTCCAAAGAGATCTTTCACTTTTTTACGTTTTTTGGTATTGCACGAAGGTGTTTGCACTGGTGTGGAAATATCACCCTTTCTATTATTTAAATCTAAAATAACTGCAGTTGAACCTACTGTATGTTTAGGTTCAATTGTATTTTTTTCTGGACTCTTTTCATCTATTACCAATTTTTCATCTATATCAGAATCACTGTCATCTGTTGTTGTATCAGTAGATTCTTGTGACATATCAGACTTCATTTTATTTTCTTTAACGCAAAAACCATCCAATAATGATTGTGTTAAAGCTTCTTTTTTCATACTGAATGGTTTTCTTTTATGAGCCTTGTCACTTTTCGATAAATTTGGCATAACCAATTTATTTTGAATTTCTGAAATAAAATGTTGTATTATTTATTTTTTGTACATAATTTTATTTTTCTATAATAAATTGTATGGCACATGATATGAATATAAAATAGTGTATTATCACACCTGAATATTGTGATGCAGTCATAAATCCATTAGAATATTTCTTATCCGCTATTTCAGCCTGTGCTTCTTTTATCAGCTCTGAAAAGGTTCCTTTCTTTTTGGGTTGGAAATTTTTTAATGCTGGATGTAGATTTTGTTTATCGGACTTTACTGATTGTATCTAAAAAATAAAGCGTGAATGCTTTATAAGTCCAAAAAATAAAAGCATAAATATGGAATGTTGTAATACTTACCAATTTGACCATTCCTCGCCTGTATAAACTAACCACCTTGCTGTTGGTAAATATTTCATATTCCATATCGCTTGCGCATTCTTCATAATCACTAGATGTAAGTTTATTTACGGGACTATCAGTCTCCGCACACGCGATAACACTTCTAGACAAAGCCTCACCCAAAAGAGACTGATAGCTTTCTCTTATAATTACTGTAAGTCCAGTCACTTTCACCTCAGTGCTCTCTGCGGCCCTTACTTTTGACGATTTCGATACTTCTTTTCCTGAGGTTTTGCTTTTATCGGAACTACCTCTTCTGACGGCCAATTCTTTAAGAATTAACGATGTAGTCTCCCTTTTTACTGCGAGAGCACTTTGCTCACCACCATCTCCGTCACTGTCTCCATTTCCATCATCGTATTCCCTAAAATTTAGATCTTACATTTTTTTAAATCTAATAATTATTATAACAAAAAAAATATTATTATATTCAACAAAATTTTACCCTCAATGATCCAAGCTATTATTTACAATTTTTAACAAGAACATCCTAGGGGTGATTGATATGCTCTACCCCTGACCAGATTCCAGCTGATGCGTATACAAAATGTAACCTAATATGCTTATGAATAAAATATTGAGCGAAGTTGAAACCTGCAATGGGTAAGTCACAAAACACAGCTGTTCACTGCAAAATGAGGTTAAGTGCTAAAATGGATGCGCAACATTGTGTTTTTTAGTTTTTAAATTTAAATGCGTTGTCTCATTCAAATCCACTAAGAGCCATTTATCACTTTGAGAGGGTTCTACATATGATATAGTGAAGAAAGTGAATCATGCAAAGATGGAGGATTCTATTTCGGTATGGATTCTCATATAGTATGTCTCATCTAGTAGATCAGGGGTCGAACATATCAATAAACGCTCATATTTAAATATAATAAAATATATTGAATACAAGTAAAATCACCGTTTTATTCCTTCTCTTCCTCCACCATATAAATTATCATCCACTACTCCCGTGGATATAAAATTGCCTCTTTGAAATTGAGCATTCATCGAGAGTTTGAAGTATGTTTCTACACTTTTCTCCACCATTTTAAAATTAGTACATACATCACATTGTGTTTTACAAGGGGTAGAGTCATCCCCAAAGTAATCTGAGAATATTGAATGACGACACCTGTAACAGATAAGGAAAAATAATGTACTTATTTAGTTTCTAACTAAGAAAAAGTATTCTTTTAGAACTGCTAAATTGTTTCACAAACAGATATTTAAATAAATTTAACAGAATTTTAAAATGTATATGATACATGAGACGATTAATGAATGTGGTAAAAGATTGGTTTCTAGAATTTTTTTAACCTAGATTGAATTGATTCAAAGACTTCGATTTTATATCTCATAAAAAATGTTTTTATTAAAAGCTAGCAACAAAATATGCACTGATAGCAGCGACAACATCCTCATTTCACAATAATTTCTTTATACATATGTACTGAGTATTTTTTTTTAAAATCTGGAGGCAGGAAATAGTCACATGGCTTCAGTCCAGAAAATTGAGTGAATTAGGAAACAATTCTATGCCTAGTTTGTAAAATAAACCCTTTAAGATTTTTTTTAAATCACTAAATTTAACAATAGCCTCTAGTTTTATGTTTTTATATGAAAACATTTTCACTTACTTGACACCTTCGCTGTAATTCACCATTTTTTCAAAACTCTTGTAAGCATTTTTTGCTCTAGCGATATGGGCTGGTGTAGAAGCTTTCCCAATATCATTCTTTAAGAGGAAATCAATGGAATTTCTTTCTGACTTGCAATAATATATTCTGCAAAATGACTGCTTTCCATCTCTTCCTGCCCTGCCAGATTCCTGATACGATACAGAAAACAATTCAAACATTGTGTCTTTTTTCTAAATGTATAAATAATATAATACATTTAAAAATGGATTCTTTAAATAAAAAGAATATGTTCCACGACACCAAACATTATGAATCTGATCATGAAATACGAAAATACAAACATGAAAATCTACAAAGCCATGGTTTATAAAGGAGTGAAATTTTTACCAAGCTTCTGATTTTATTTAATTGGTAATAATATATTTAATGTAATGTGTGATAAAAGTAGGTTATAAATCCTTCTTTTTTAAAAGCCATTGAATCTGGATTCAGGTGAATTTTTTCATAATATCAAAAAAAAAATTGGGCTCTTTTTCACTTTTTTGCTGTTGGAAGCATTTGGAGTTTTACTTAAGGCAGGTTTTTTATGGGTTGCAAAAGACTCTATTGTCCTTTTTACAAAATAATGCATTTTTAATTTTTTAAACAAAGATCTAATAAATGCAAGTAAAAACTCTACACATGCCTGATAGTAAGCGGCAACATTTTGTGGTGCTCCCCAATGAACAACAGTCCTCACGGTAGCCTTGTCCACTCCCATACCAAAACTCACAGTTGCACTGATACATGGGCAGATACCTTTCATCCATTCGTCTTGTACAGACATTCTGTCCGCTGCTTTTAGTCCTTTAAAAATAAAGTTTACAATAAATATTTTTTAATAACTGAGGGGAAAGTGTATATAAAAACAGCAATAAATATAGTGATACCTGCATGATACGCAACAGTGTGTAATCCTTTCCTGGTAAGCACATTAGCTATTTCTTCAGTTGCTTCTCTTGTACGACAATATATAATAGCACAACCTTTGTTTTTCTAGAATGAAAATATATTATATCACTACATATATCATATATTTGTCCGCTTTGTAGTGTAGTGGTAAGCGCGTTCGGCTACTTGCTGAGGTCCCTGGTTAGATTTCCAGGGGGGTTAAAATGAATATTTGTGATTTTAACTCTCCCATTTATTTAATATAAACCTAGACTGGTATAAGAAACGCAGGACTTATCACTTTTATCAAGATACAAAGATCTTTGTCAATATGATGCGGTACACTCTAGAACATTGGGTATGGATGGGGGTTAGATGACAGATTTCGGAAGAATATGTTTTACCGAATTCTATTAGATACTTGTGTTCTCGTTTTATATTACAGAACAAGTAAAAATTACAATGATTGTCTGATTTTTAAGTCTATATATATTTGTTTATTCTTGTGACAATTCTTCGCTTTTTTAGGCCATTTTCAAATGAAATTGAAGATTATGGTGACTGCAGTTTCTTATATAGTATACATAAGTATGACAGGTATTTAGAATAAGGGTGAAGTAAAAATATTTATTTGTAATAATTGTGAATAATTGGTGGATTATTAAATTAGTCGATAAAAGTTGACATTTAGTTCCACAGTTAAATATGAAGTTGTACAAAATAAACATGAGATCAATAAATAAATACTTACAGGTTTGGTATTGCCGTCTTCTTTTCCTAAGCACTTGCAAATAAATTCTTTCAAATGATCATATTCATTCATGATTGAATTAAGGAATATTACGTCATAATATAAATTACTTCTGAAACACGGAGTTTTGAATTGAAGATAAGATTTAGACAATTTTAAATTTGCGACTATATCTTGGACTACTTCCTTGCTGGCTGTTGCTGTTAGGGCAATCCATGGAACAGACATGTGCTGAGTTCGCAGAGAACCCAATTTTAAGTAATCCGGTCTAAAATCATGGCCCCATTGACTGACGCAATGCGCTTCGTCCACAACTATATAAGAAAGTTTTTTATATTTAACAAGATGGTCCAATATATTTTTAAACGTATTTGTGGCAGCTTGTTCGGGTGTTATGTATAAGAATTTAATGGTAGGTTTTAAACTTTTTAAATCATTTATAACTCTGTCTTTTTCTTTTACTCCCATTTTTGAGTTGATTGATTCAGCATTTATTTTCAGGCGGGTTAAGTGGTCCAGCTGATCTTTTATAAGAGCCAACAGAGGTGAAAACACTATTGCAAGTTTATGATCGTGTAACATGGTCGGTAGTTGGAAACAAAGTGATTTTCCTGATCCAGTTGGCATTGAAACATAAACATCATTTTGGCCTGTAAAGTGAGAGTAAAAACTTTTTAGAGAAATATATAATTATTTTCAATATGTGATAGGTATTGTTAAAAACAAGAAGTGGGATACAGTCTTAAAAAATTACATGGTCGGTTTAATATTATATTAAATTGGAAAGGTATGAACCATTAGAAAAACCACTTGATTTTGTGTATGAACCATTTGAAAAACCACAAAAGAAAAAAACAATATACATATTTTTAACATAAATAAATTTAAGAATGAATGTAAGTAATACTGTAAATCATTCAAAAACTCTAGTGGTGTTCTTTTACTATATCTGAAAAATTAGTATCTACAAATATATCAAAATAATATTTTTTAAAAAACAAACTATCGGGATTTGTTTATATTGCAATCTATAAATTGATGAATGGTCACCTTTCGCAATTGCTCTTACAGCTTTTTCTTGAAGTTCACTTTTAAATTTTTCGTGTCCAAAATGCTTTTTTAATTTTTTATTTATTACATCTAAAAAGTTTTTATTACTTTCAGACATTTTATAAAATGTAACTACATAAAAATGAACTAAAAAAAACGAAGATTGCTACTAAAAACTATAAATAACCATAAAAAGATCTGTCAAAAAAAATCATAGACATTGCACAGATAGATTTTTAAAAACAGATGTGCGAAGACATTGCTCGCTCATTCCTAAACTCGCAAATGGAATATTTTCTCCACGAGTTCGAGCAAAACCGTGAAATCTGCCAACATTCGGCTGGCTAACTCGTAGTAAAACTTTTAATAACATATTGATATTCCCTGGTTTTGAAATATTTAGAAATGTAAATGTATTCTTGTCCCTATTCTTGTTCCATTAAAATCATTTAAAACATCGTTTCTATGTTGGTTTGGACGTATATATTTATTCAAGTTGAAAATTCGTTTTCCTTTTATAGCAAGCTAGATTTGATTATATGGTAAGCTTGATTAAACTTTGCGATTATTTCGAAGAGACACGCTTAATGGACTGGTCATGTGTCGAGACAGAGGGGTTTCTTGCATTTAATAATAGAGGGTTCAAACGCCAGAGGAAGCTCGCGCCGTGAATATCTTTACGACTTGTACAAGGATATGGGCTGTTCAACGTATACGGAGCTGAAGAAAGTGGCGCGTAATAGATCGGAATAGCAAAGGAGGTGTCATATATTGCTGCAAAACAATCTACATGATTGAGATCACAGAAAAAAAATGATCTACAGATTGATTAATTTCGTGCCCCTTACGTAGGAACCATCAAGTAGACTTTCAAAACAATACGAAAAATAGTTTATGGTTTTCACTCAAATAATACTCTATGGTGATAACCTAAATTTTATCATGTCAAAAGTCAGAATTAGTTAGTCTGTGAATGTAATTTCAAAATTAAAAGTCAAAATTAGTTAGTCTGTGAATGTAATTTCAAATTTATTTTCATGATAAATGAATACTTGTGGTACATTTATTCAATTTTAAAATATAATATTGGCATCTTTATTCTTTAATTGCAAATACCAGATAGTGTTCTCTAATACCTTATTTGAAATCTAAAAATTTAATGATTGTTTACCTTATTTTTAGACCTTAATTACAAAAGTATTTGGTTCTATTTTTTTTATTATTGAATTACGATAACGCATACAGTGTCAAAAATATGAGTAAACGAAAAGGACCCTCTGAAGACAATATAAATCACGACTTTTGCGATTTTCTGAATGAGTTGGCTGATTATGAAAAAAATGTCAATAGAAATGTACACAAATATAACGCCTATAGAAAGGCTGCGGGTGTTCTCGCCGCTTACCCAACTCGCATCAAGTCAGGAGATGAAGCTAAGAAATTGAATGGCATTGGTGACAAGATTTCTAAGAAGATAGATGAGTTTCTGTCAACTGGAAAATTAAAGAAACTTGAAAATATTCATAATGACGAAAGCAGTACCGCTATTTCTCTTTTGACTAGAGTGAGTGGAATTGGTCCGGCCAAAGCGAGGGAATTGGTAGATCAAGGAATAAAGAATTTGCAAGACCTAGAAATTCATAAAGACAAACTAACACATCACCAAAAGATTGGTCTGAAGTGAGGTTTATTATATATCTTCTCACTATGTTTAAACAATTGATGAACACCATTTTACATGCTAATATACATTTTTGGGATTATTGAAAGGGGTAGTTGAGTGGACGCTAGACTGCAAAACTGGTATTGTTGGTTTGATTACTGCCAGTTGTAAAATGAATTCATGACAAATTTATTTCAAGTTGGTGTTATGATGAATTCTTTCTTTCCTAAGACACCCACTGATGGTTAGTGGGGGCTTAACTTATATCTGCGTCTGTGGTGTAATGGTTAGTTAATGGTTGGTCCCGGGTTCGATTCCCAGGGAGGGTGAAAATAAATGTTAGTGATTTTACACTCTAATATTGACTTAATACTACCCTGGACTGGTCCCTGAAGCACAGGAGTGATCACCTTGCCTTCATATAAGTAACAATCAAGATAACACTGCGTCAATACCATGCAGTGCCCTATGCACCACAGGGTGTGGATAAGAGTTAGAAGAAGAAGTAACTTAATAAACAAAACGTAACTAAGTAAAAAAAATGTTTTTCATGCAGCTCGCTATTTTTTAAATGTATTGAAGCCTCCATTATTAAATCAAATGAGAAATTTCACAATGCTGTTTGCAAAAGTCTATCAGTTTGTAAATAGCTATGAAAATTTTAAATGTTCAAATGAGTAAATACTAGAGTTGCCCCTACAATTTCACAACACCTGTTTAAAAAGAACAGTTTTGAATTGTGCAACTGTTTCGGAAATGCTATAATTTTTTTCAAATCATTATGACCTTTGAAGTACATACTTAGCAGCCTTTTTTTAGCCTTTCGCTCCAAAATTTTTGAAATCAACGATAGGGGTGACAGGTAGAATTTTCATTTCAAGTTGTATAGACTATTACGTCTGACAACCAAAAAAAGACATTTTGTTGGTCTAAAATCCGCAATAACATTAGTAAGAAAAAATAAACAGTTCCACATTTTTTATCAACCCTAACTAATCATAAATAAATTTATTTTACCATAATTTATTCAAAACAACTTTAGGTAATACAAAAATAAATGTATGTAATGAATCTGAATATTTTATATATTTCAGATATTTCGAAGAATTTGAAAAAAAAATCCCAAGAGCTGAAATTGAAGAAATTGAAACTAAATTAAATAATATTGTCAATAATTTAGATCCTAAATACAAAGTGACTATTTGTGGAAGCTACAGGTATTTATTATATTTTTTAAAATGTATTTTTTACTATTCCAAACTTTAAAGTTTTAGAGTATAAAAGTTTTGATGTGATTAAAAAAAATATAACAAGCCTAGTTTCTTTTTAAATTTGGCCACAGAAGGACCTCTCTGTTATTTTTTTGCAAATAGATGAATTCGGACTTTTATACATAAATTTTTAATTTACATAAAATAAATACAAAAAAGCAACAACAAACAAGTTTTTCACCACCTTATAAGGCAAGGTGTTGCCAGAGCTAATCGGTATGAACAAAAATATGAAATGGTGAAAAACAAAGTTGTGTTTTAGTTATAAAGTTTCTGTAAAAATGCTCTAGAGTATTCATATTTTTTTATATTAATCATTGGGATTATCTAAGATTTGATAATATTTTAGAAGAGGCAAAGCCACCAGTGGAGATATAGACGCTTTGGTTACTCATCCATCCTACGATAGCACTACAAAAATACCCAAGTCAGAGAAAGGCTTGAGACTGAAAAGTGTTATTCAAGCACTAGAGTCTTCGGGCCTTGTTACAGATACATTGTCTCTGGGTGATACTAAGTTTATGGTAAGTTTATAAAAAAAATTACCGCATAAAATATAACATATCTTTTATTATATAACATTAAACCACGAGTGTAAGTCCCTCTCCAAGCACAAGAGCACAGTCTCTTTTATGGAGAGGCACAGCGAATCGAAATATAAAAGTTCTCCATATGTATAAATGATTCAAATGTATTATGTTATAAATAAAAATGTAAATATATTAAATGAATAAAAATAATTTTTACTATTTTTTTGTTGAGAAAACACCAATAAATAACACATTAATGAACTACCTAATGGCGTTTTCACACAAATTAAAAATGTAGCAAAAAAAAAACATATCTTTAATTATTTGTGGCGACCTTTTAATGTCTAAAATTACACTTGCATATTTTAAAATGCCTTTTTTATAGCCTTTTATTCTTAAATGTTTTCGATGTTTAAGGGTGTCTGCAAATTAGAAAACTCTATTGCAAGAAGATTGGATGTGCGACTCACCCCATGTGACCAGTATGCTTGTTCTACTTTGTACTTTACGGGAAGTGACGTCTTTAATAAAACAATGAGGGCGCATGCTTTAGAAAAGGGTTTCACACTGAACGAATACTGTTTAAGACCCATGGGATGCACAGGTATGTAGTATAATTATTTTAATATAGTTGAGTGAATTCGAACCCCAGCTTTACCAAGTAAAAGTAATACATATTGCTTTGAAAAATATTAATGTTTTAATGAACATATAATGAACATGATTTTTTATTTTATTGATTGATTTTAAACACGCGAAAATAATTTGTTTTTTTTTCTTTTTTTTGGTGTCTTCAATATTGATCCCCATTAATTTCTCCTAGTCAGTTGATCCCCAGAAATTATTCCTCTGGACAATTGATTCACTGAAATATGTATTTATAGGGCAAGCATCGAATCATGTCTAAGGGAATTGGATAAACAAATCCAACCTATCTAAACCATCTGTTTCCAATAAATGATTCCAATAAGGTATTTTATAAATTTAATAAAAATTTAACTGGGTTATACCACTATTTATTAAAAATCTATTGTGACCCGAGTTTCGAAGCATAAATAATGGTACATATTTACCAAGTATGTTCGATGTAAATAAAAAATGGATAGATATTACCATAAAGTGACTGCCGAATCAATCGATGAAAGTATCTTACCCTATTTAAATATATCATTGTACATTATTTATGGCCTTCACGATGGTGGTATGTGGGGGATCGTTTGTCTGGAGGATCAATGTATTGGGGGACCATAAGTCAGTGAATTTCTTAAAAATGACTTTACTATGAAAGTAGAGTATTCATAATGGCATCGTTAAAATGTTACTTTTCAAACTTTACCAGGTGTTGCAGGTGAGCCCGTAGAAATTACATCGGAGAGAGATGTATTTGACTATATAGATTACCCATACAAAACTCCAGAAGAAAGGAATATGTAATATATGCATGGTGATCATACAAATAAATAGTTTTATCAGCCATTTGTACCTGACTCCAACCGACGCACTGCAGTACAGGATAATTCAAGAAATTTACAAATAATTTGAAACCTAAAAGCGTATGACATATAATTACTTACTGAATAAACATTTTATTAGTCAACTAATTCATATCCATTTATTTAAAAAAACAATTAAGTAATTTAATTTATTTGGAAGAATACACCTTTGTTATTTTCCTAAGAAATTAGACGAATATATGTATTAAAGATTTTGTTATTAACTGTTTTAGTATCAACAGTTTTTTTATTGGAACTATTTGAGCCAATTTCGTGCTTATTGGCACTTTTATGGTTAACTACTGAAGTATGCATCTGCATATCTATCGGTACGAGGTTAACAATTGTAAATACAAAACCCAAAGAGGAGAGAAATGATGACTTTTCAGAATTTCAGGAAGTAATCATAATAAGTATTATCAAACAATATTGTTATATTTATTTTCTAAATAACAAATATTTTTAAAAAATAAATATATTTGTGTGTCATGAACATTGACTTTTTTAATTTATAATTATTTTCCTCGTGCCTACCGATATTATATAAATTCATAATATTACAGATTTATATGGACTATGTATAGGTACAGTTTTATTATCTAATTTTATAGAAATATACCAAAATATTTTATATTGTAGTATTTAAATGTGTGTTATAAAATGAAATTTTGATTTGATTGTTTTATTATTGAACCCAAATTAGGTACCTCTTAAAATCCCTCTCCCTTGTAGTCTGTATAATTGAAAATGATAATTAACGCCCAAGCTGGGTTTTAGTGCATTAGCTAGTGCTGCGGAATTTGAGTCAAAGACCAGGTTTTGTCCCCACTGTGCCTATTTTTATTCCTATATAATTTAATTCCTATTTTCAAACACAAGTCATTTAGGCTCATAATAGTATTGAATATATCATAAAAACACAAATATGTATGTTTATTTTTTTAATATAATAAATAAAATAAGTTTGCCCTTTGCTCTTATAAAAGCAATATAAAAGTTATCTATTCTTTTATAACTGATTATTGTTTTGATATTTTCAGTATATAGTTCTAAAGGGTATGTGTTTTAGTTAGGTTAGGTAAATATTAGGTCAGGTTATTCATATCTTTTTTTAAAATATTATTTATTTGGCAGTCACCCAGTGAAAGGATGTTTCTGCCAGTGATCAGTTATTCATTTTATGACGTGATGAATATTTATTTTCCAAATTCTAATGAGGGGACCCAAAATAAAAAGATGTATTTATAAATTTATACTAAAATATTTATTGCATTAAAACGTTATTTTAGTGGATACTCGATGAATTTGTCACAATATGATATAAATTAGAGAGAGAAAAATATTGGTGATACATATATAAAAGAAAACTTATTTTTTAGGTTAAACTATGTAATTGGGAGTGGCCAAAATAATAGAAGAAAGCAAATTACAGTTTAACCTAAAAAATAAATGTACATATATATTATTTTGTCAACTGCAACAGCGAAATCTACATTGATATTCTTCTGAAATTCAGTCACAAAATTATGAGTTATAAATTGACTTTTATAATTTTTTTTTAAGTAATCGTATAGGTTCAAACCTATTCTGTCAAAACTTGATTATTTTTTCAAACGCAAATATCTTTTCTGGTAATAGTAGTAAATTAGAAAATTTGTGTGCATATGTATAACACAAGAACACAAATACTAATACTTTATTTAGATCTCGTTAAAACTTGTGTATTGCGACCAAAGATATAAAAGATCTCATTTGTGTGCATTTAAATACAAAATAAGTTTTATTTTTGGTCATTGCGTAAAATATTATTCAAGTCAAGTAAGAAAACAATAAAAGCTATCAAATTTACTAGGAACTCGAGTCAGCAAATAACGTTAAATATGTGGAAAGTAAATAATAATTTAAAAAATTATTTTATTCATTACACGTATATAAAGAGGATGCTTCCAATATTACTATGTACAAAGCGTATTTACAAAATTAAAATATCAGTCATAAATAAATATTTAAAAAAATCACTTTATCAACAAACGTTATCTATAATGACAAATGTTATTCGTAATATACACAAAATGTATAAGATTATACCTAATAATAAAATTAAAATATGATTTATTTGGAATGTCACTTTTCAATCATCTATTAAAAATCGTCTTAATATACCTTTTTTGTTGTAAATAATATTACCTACATAATTAAATTATATTTGTAGTATTAATTGCTGCTCTGTTGGATATATTGATCTGTAAAAATATCTGATAATTTAATTTTTTCAGTTCAAAATCAGAGAGCAAAAACTGCGACTATTTCAAACTGGTCACGTAATTAAAAATCATATCAATAATTTAATTGAAGTCATCAACCAATTCCTGATTGATCAGATGGTAAAAGTGTGAGTTGGGATTTCGTTTCAAATTATCGGGAGTATCGAATTCAAGAACTTGCCCATCTCCCATAACTAAGACTCTGTCAGAATCAAGAATGGTACTTATTCTATGCGCAATCGTTATGACGGTACTCTTGCGAAAAGAGCACCTTATTGTTTGTTGTATAAGTCTATCCGTCTCCTGATCCACATTGGCTGTAGCTTCGTCGATACACAGAACCTGAAAATAAAACAAGTAAAACTTTGATCTTGTGATTTATTTGATCACTTACAATAATACTGTAACGTCTAATGGTACTGGAACACTTATGATGAGGAAGACGGAACTTATAAGGGCGAGAAGAACAAAGCGACACCAATAAACAAAGAGCGAGCGCAACGTATTAAGTTTAACGGTGTTTCTAATCTGAGCACACAAAATTTTGTCCTCCACCCTTTATACACGATTTTAAAGGAGTTACATGTGGTGGGGACGATAATGTAAACAACTTAAAGTCGATGAACTGCGTCTCTTTGTTCTTCTCGCATACATTTATGAATACAATTTTGATACACAAATTCTTGTAAAAAATACACAAATTTGGAAGGAACAAGTACAGTAGAACTAATCCCGCTAATCAAACACACGTAATCCGAACGTCCCATTAATCCAAACATGCCCCTGAACGAAATAATTAGTTTTTTTATGTGACAAAAATACAAATTTCTAAAGGAATTAATGACTAAAGGGGTGAAAATAAGTGTATGTTGTCAAATTAATTAAAAAACTTAAATATTGATTAAATAGAGTACTTTTTTTTATACTTAGGTTTAACATCACATTACGTACAGTACAATGTAACTAGGCTAGCAAAACAATATAAAAAGTTAGTTTAAAAACTGTATTTTGTACTACATAAATGTTACGGCGTAATATTTGTAGCAACATGAACTATGACACCAAGCGCCTGCTAGGGGCAGGGCAGGGTGTACGCGGGGAATGTTTACGTTATATCCCTTATGAGACTAATGCAGATGCTGCACACACTTGTCATTGTACTGTCATGGCGACCTGTTGAATAAACCGATTGCATCCTAATTACGAGTTATTATTACCTATACCCGAGCCCCGTAATATACTTATTACAAGACAAACACTTGTCTTGATTGTCTTTTGATGCAGTGATGCAAAATAGAACACATACAATAACCAGTTTATACATATCGTATGAATACACAATAAAAAATAGGTGAATATATTTAAATAATAAATAAATTGTAAATAATATCTTTTCTATTTCTTCAAACCTTTATCCGCACTCCAATGGTGCATCATATAAACGCAGTGTTATCTTAACAGGTAAAAGAAGGGAGCCCTCCGCTTCAGGTACCAGTCCAGGGTAATATTGAATAAATATTAGAGTAAAAGAATCACTTACATTTATTTGATACCCCCTGGGAATCGAACCCGGGACCTCCAGAACGGTAGCCGAGCGTGCTAACCATTACACTATGGAGGCGGACTATTTCGAACTGGTCACAAATAATATAATTATAATAAGCATTGTACAGGTAACTAGTTGCCTCAACAGGGATAAAAGGTCAGCACTAACCTTGGCACTCTGCAAGATGGCCCGTGCTAGGCACAAGAGTTGCATGTGTCCCCGGGATAGGTCTGCAGCCGATGCCTCGAGTCCCCCTCTCTGCATTATGATGCTTTTGGCTCCACACTTCTCGATGGCATTCCACAACTCAAAGTCTAAATACTGGCCTAAGGGGTCTAAATTATGCCTGATAGAACCCTCAAACACAAAGGGCTCCTGGGGTATGATTGCTAGACGAGACCTGTGAAATGGAAAGAAAAATGGCAATGAATTATTGAAAATTTGGTCAGTAGGCAATAAATCTGGAACTTTATTGTCTAACCTTAACTAAAGTCCACGCGTGATCAAATGTGATCAGATGGATCACATTTGATAGCAATTGCATTTTTCACAACTAGTTCTACCCGACCACACATTTTTGTGGCTCAGTATGGTTGAATGGAAAAGAAATAAAATAAAAAGGAAACATTTCATAATGCTTGTGAAGCAATGGAAATATTAAAAATTTAGGAAACAAAATGTAAGTGAAAATATTGAAAATGTTAAGTTAAAGTTGAATAGTACACAGTCGGCTGTGAGATATGTTTAGTGTCACGTATGTTGCTGTTTGTTCAATAGATGGCACAGCCAATGCAGTAAAATAAAGTTCAGTTTGAAAAAAAAAACATATTTTTGTCAAAGATAAGAACAAATGCAAGTATATAAAAATATGCACATATTCGAATGCAATATTGTGTCGAAATTTTTCATCAATCGGTGAATAACTTTAGATTTAAGATTTTGGACAAATGAACGTTTTCACTTTTATTATTTAGATATTAATTCATTTTTGTTAATCTATGACTTAACTAATTTAAATATAAAAGATAATAACTTCCTTCAGACACCGATAAGTATTCACTGGCTAAAAACTGGAAATAAAATTTAATAACCTGTACAGATTGTAACCACATGCTGTAGTCTTTATTTCTGATCACGGAATAAATAATTTTCATTTGCATTTATAACACGATTATGATTAATATTTTATCTCAACTTGATATGAAACAACTATAGTACCTCTTTATATGAAAGTCATCATGAAAGTCTGATGTTCAGACTTTCATCTTCTTTCATTTACAAGATGTTTCATATAAAGTTAAGACAGGTAAAATATTGACATCTCATCTGTAGGGTGAATAATCCAGTGTCTGATTTAAAAATATATATTAATATGATCATGATAAGTGTGTTTATATTTATTCCATGATTTTCTAACCTCAATGTGTTTAGAGGCAACTGACTTATGTTTACAGAATCTATTGTGATAGATCCACTGTACAACTCGCACAATCGGAATAGAGCGGCTAGTAATGAACTCTTCCCCGCTCCTGTTCTCCCAACAACGCCAATTTTTTCAGTGGGAACCGAGTCAAAACTGACACCCTTCAAGCTAGGAGATAGATGATTCCTAAAACGAATAAACATGTGAAATATAATAATAAAAATGTAATAACACAAGTGCTATTTAACCTTTCCCGTACTGATCATCCAAAATTACTTGTGATCCAAAGGTGGGTACCAAAAGACCCCAGTTTATATTTGTATGGAAATCATGGTACTAAAGTACTATAGTTGTCTCGCTCCCTCGTTATGGTAGAATGAAAGAAATAACATGTCGCTAGCAGATAAAAAATTAACATGATGATATATAGGCACGTAGATCTCGCAGTACCGACTGATTTTTTTAAAAACATGAGCATTGTATCAAAACAATATTTCGAAACATTTAACAATTTCAAATTATCTTCTTTTGGTGTAGGCTTTGTGGCCTGTTTTTAAAAGGGATTAGCCTCCCGATCGATAGCTGTTGATCCATCTCTTTGGTGGTCTGCCCGGAAGTCGTATACCTTGGAGTTGGCCGTACAGTACAATGTGGGGGAGTCTGGATGGTTCCATTTTCCTTACATGCACATACCATTGTCTCATTTGTTAACTTCCCCACATAACGCATAAAATAATCTATTTCGCATATTTCCCTTATCCTAGTGTTCCTTATTCTGTCTCGTAGACTCTTGCCAGATATGCTTGTTAGAGTCTTCAGTTCTGACACTCTAAGCGCGTTTTTTGTGCCAACGGTAAAAAAGGGAAATTTTCCCTTAGTTTTATTTTTAAGAAAACATAAAATATGGAGTAAGTAACTCTCATAATACTAAAGTTATCGAAGTAAAATTCATATGGGGCATTTGAATCCCTCTGTTAGATCCGGCTAGGTTAATACTGGTATAGAAATAAATATTTACCTATATTTCATAACAACTTGATTGAAACTAACTATTCCCATATTGGGCCATCCGTAAGGCGGGGGGACTTGTCTAGACAGAGAGTCAGATTCCTCGGGCTCTATTTGTCTAATATATTCCCCGACTCTTTCTACTGCTATCATTTCCCTTTCAGTTTCTGTGAATGCGTTGATTACTCCTCCGAGCAGTGATGTCACAGTCAGCGCATAAGATATTGCGAGACCTACTAAACCTGAAAGCAAATACAAATATATATATGTACTTTTTTTTGTGTTCTACAAATTTATATTACATATTTAAAAAGTTAAAAAAAATCAAAGCATAGGCCGCCTCCGTAGTGTAATGGTAAGTGTATTTGGATACCAAGCTTAAGGTCCCAGATTTGATTCCAAGAGGGATCAAAATATGAATGTATTTTTTTACTTAAATATTTAATCTTATATTACCCTCATATATTGCCTTCATACAATAAAAGTTTAAATAAACATTGTGTAAATTTAATGCAGTGCTCTATGCACCATTGGGTGCGGATATAGGTCAGTAGTAGTGTAATTGTATCACTATAGACTTTCATCAAAATATATTAAAACATTGTTGTCGGGCAGTTTTTTTTATCAACCCTGACCCTAATTAGTATAATGATTAGGATCGTATACTAATCACAAATAGCCGCAAACCCAATTCTAATCTGTACAATGTTCTTTGACGTCTGTCAAAGAACATTGTACAGCAATATAAAAAGTACATTGTACAGCACTCTATCAAAAGTAAGCAAACAGAATGCTTATAAGCGTCTCCCGCTCTCTACTGACAGTATGTAAAAAGACACTTTTAAGCATTTCCCGCAAACAATGTGTTAATAAAACACATCACGGATTACTATGCTGTGTTACTTTTACTTCTCCCTGAATTTTTAAAGAAATTATGGCGTTGATCATTTAGGCTGACAATTTTTCTTATGCATCATTACCAGCATCCACGACATCCAGATTCCTTTGCGCCACGGCTACGACAGCGGCGCCAGCCAGCAGCGCGGCCCCCATCAGGCGTAGACGCAGACCCAGCCACTGTGCAGAGGCGGCCCCACTGAGCCCTGCCCGCTGCGAGCGCTCTACCAGGTGGTCGCCCCCGCGTGACCAGTGCTCCATGCGGGACAGCGCCCGGATCATGGTGGACCCTGGGAAGAGACCACAGATGTTCAGCAAAGATTCAATATCTCAATGTTAGGTTAGAATATATAATCAAAGAATATCGACTGTTAATTCGACTTCTCAGAAGCCGCATTTAAAGTGCTATACACTTATTAAATAATAATTTTGGTATACCTACTATTACATAATAATTGCATGGAATGAAGTCTTGGCAATATGTCAATGTACATTATTATCTAACAAAGTCATAGAGCTTCAAATATATTTCAAGAAGCCATTTGTCACAGTTGCTAAGAAAATATAAAGAATAATCTTGATAACAATCCCTTCCGAGGGTTCAACATATTCTAAATATTGTTGGATAATATAAATTTTATTCATTGTATTTCTTAGATTTTCAAAGACGTCCGCCTCCGTAGTGTAATGATCAACTCGTTCGGCTACCTTACTGGAGGTCCCGGGTTCGATTCCCAAATAAATATAAATGATTTTTCACTCTAATATTTATTCAATATTACCCCGGACTGGTACCTGAAGCACAGAGCTGATCACCTTTCATGTACTAAAGATCAAGATAACACTGCTTTTATATAATGGAGTGCCCTATGCACCATTGGGTGTGGATAAGGGTTTAAAGAAGTACATTGATGGTGTTCTTCTCGGTTAATATACTGTGTGTCTTCAGCATTTCTTGGCAAAACAAAACAAGAAATCAAAGTAATGAGAATATTTAACAACCATTAATATTTCAATAAGTTACCTTCTAAGGTATTGTTGAAATGTGAATATATAGGAGAAAGTGTCACACTCGATAGCCTCTTCAGTTCTCTAGATGTCAGCCTGTAACGGTGCTGCAGCCAGTGGTAGATTGGTATGAGTGGAACTATCACCAGACATACCCACGGCAGACCATATGCAGTAACAATAATGGAACCTAGAAAAATAAACATAAAGGTACTACAAAAATAATTCTGGTCCAAACTACATTTAGTTCCTATACATACTAACATGAACATTAATCTATGATCGGAAATAGACAAGAAGACTCCAAAAAAATATTTCAAAACCCTAAATATTGAAGTTAGGGGAGATTATATGGGAAAATATATATTCTTAAAACAATTTTTCATAATAGGAGTTAAATGCGGTCAAATAAATACTTTGAAAATTTAATTATAGTAAATTATTACTGTGTATGAATTTATGAAAGTCATGGGAGTAATACGAGTATCTTGAGTGGGCCTAACGCTAGACTCAGTAATAAAATACAGGATAAGAAGTACATATTTCATTTTGATAAACCAAGACACTTATTATTTGTATTTGTAATAAAAACTGTTTAAATTGATAAAATTAAATAACAACTAACCGTAACGTCGTAACCGTACTGTTTTGTCGTAACCGATATTATCAGACTGGTGTAAACTAGCCTGATGATGTCGGTTACGAAGAAACCCGGTTGCTTGTCGAATAAAATTAATGTTGGAAAAACTATATATGCATGTAGTTCTTATTTTATTCTACAAAATACAATTCCACCAAGAAAAGTTTGTACAAAACTTATGTTCAAATTAATTCTGCAAATATTTTAAGAGATTTCCATGATTTCATGATGACAAAACAAAATGATTGTTAAAAGTAAATATTCACAGCTTTAATTGATTAAGTAAAATTCTTAAATAAAAATTATACACACCTATTACTCCAAATACTTGTGCAAGTAAAATATTCATAATAAAAGGAAGTGAATCGTCCACGGTGTATGTATCTGATGAAAACCTATTCAGTAAACGTCCAGCGGGTGTTATATCAAAGAATTTCATTTTACCCTGAAATTTATCAGTATATTTAATTAAACCGAGCAAATATAATATTCTATGCAATGAGAAGATTTATTTTAATTTGAATACCTTGATAACAATATCCAAAAGCGATTTATGAATAACAACTGCAGCGTGGATTCCGCCATAAGCAAACAGAAAGGCTCTTATAAGTGTGAATATCGAATTCAAAGCAGCAAATCCAGCATAAAAAGACAAATAAAATGATACACTGTTATTGGTGACATTGTCAGATGGAACTTGAATACTATTTCCAAGTATATGATCCGTATTTAGGATACTTTCAGTTGCGTTCCTTTTTATCCTGGCAACTAGATCACTCCAAAGGGCACCTGTTATATCCATCATCAAATCACTCATGTCGGTGGCATCACGTTTGGTCATGTTTTTGATCTGATTGTCAATATGGTTACCATGAAAATATGAATTGTTTTCAATGGTAGGAAATTCCACTAAGTTTTCATTGACATTTGATGTAAAATTTGTAACATTACTAGGTGTCATCGCATTCACCCAATAGGAGAGCCATAAATCAGTCGTGTTCCGTGAAATTTGCATTAATAACAGCGACATAAGTGTCGCCATAGCTAGCCAATGTCCGACACTTTTCCAATATAATGAAACTACCCAAAAGTCAACACTCCCGACAGCTTTGTTTTCCTTAAAAAATGACAACCAAATTCAATTTAAATTAATAAACAATGTATTATTATTTTAAAACTCAATCAAATTCACAATTGTACCTCATCCATCATAGTGTTATGGGAATTATCACTCTTTAAAGACACATTATCCATCGCTGAAGAGTTTGCCACAGGACCACTACTGCACGATGCTTCAGTGTCGCTGTATTCAAAATCACTGGTAGGAAAATATTCATCCAGTTCGTCCAATATTATTTTGGGTGAACCTAAAAGTACATGCAACATCAATTCATGCAACATGTAAATAAACTATTTAAAACGTTTTAAGCATATACTGACAGAAATAACAAACCTTGTTTTTTTATTGTTCCGTGATCCATAACAATTACATGATTTGCCTGCGATACATACTGCAACGCATGTGTCACAAATATCCTCGTTTTATATTTCAAATGTCCTATGATGCATTTGCGGTAGATATGCGATCCGACTTTAACATCAACAGCTGATAAAATGTCATCCAACAAGTACACTAAAATCATTTAATAATACAAACATTACAATTATATATTATTATTTTATTATTTGGAAGAACATATCTTTAGTTAAAAATTAAACTCATCATTGGTGTGGTGTATTCAAACACTTCATGGGCTAATTTTAAATATAAAATTGAATTATTTTAACACAAATTCCACATCAGTACCATAGTAATTCTTAGCACATACACAACTCAGAGCCCTGATGAGGGCCTTTACTTTTATCGCTTGAAGAAGTGATCAATCAGAATAACAGTTCAGGGAGGCAGGTGAAGGTCGTGTAGCCCTTCGAGGGACTCGTATATATACTTTGTTCAACTAACACAAGCATTTTATTTTTCTTAATTGATAGTAGGCACCATTTGTAAACCACTAACTACATTCTATTCTTCTGTGTGCAAGACTAATCAATTTGACTTTATAAAAGGTCAAGTTGATACTGCATACCCATTAAGCACTATTTGGGTGCACATAAGGTAAAATAAAAGTTTAATATCAGTAATAAAATTATATATAAGTCACCTTGTTTATCTTGATATACAGCACGTGCCAGCGCTATTCTAGCGGCTTGTCCACCACTTAAAGCACTTCCTCCTTCACCGACGCAAGCATTGTTACCCAGAAGAGCAATGTCTTCTGCAATAGAAAAAAATAATTTAAAAGAGTGAATTAATTATTAAATTTGGGTATATTTCATGTGTAATAACAACCAATATAGTATATAAGGCAGGAAAACAATATGTTAAGTGACCAAACCTGTTAGACCGCATACATTGATGATAGTCCTGTATTTTGATTCTTCGTATGCTTTTCCAAATAAGATATTATCTTTAATGGTACCCCTTTGTAGCCATGGTTTCTGACTGGCATAGCCAAATCCTGTAGAAATGGATATGATATAATAAAGCAATTTAATATTACTATTATAAAGGACACTTAGGTCAGAATGGGTTATTATGATATATATAAAAAAATGGATTATAAGAAGTAACTTGCCTGTTTTGGTATCTGTAGTAGAGATTTCCCCCTCAGTTTTTATCATTTCAGCGAGGATGGCATTCAAAAGTGATGTTTTTCCACTGCCAACTTTACCTACGATACAAACCAAATCGCCACGCTTGATATGAAAATTCAAATTAACTAACATGAATGGGTGTTCTATATCCATATTCGAGTTATCTGATATTGAGGCTTCGATAGAAGAATCTCCTCTTTGGATGTTCTTGTACTTTGAATGAGAACTTAATTTTCGCTTTGATTTTTCAGGTTTTATTGAAATTTTAATATCATCAGGTTTTGAATTGTCATCCATTTTTGTAGCCCATCTAAAGGTTGCATTTTGCATGCATAAAATTACATCTTTATTATTGTCTTCATCATCCAAGATGTTATAGAAGAGGTCTTCGTTCATATCTTCTAACTGAAATTATACAAAAATAATGAAATGAAATTAGAAGATAAAAATATTATTCTAACAATTATTAAGTCAATATAGCTTACATCTAGCAATCTTTGTATTCGTTTGGTTGATACCCACGCCTCCGTTATTCCATTCAAAACCCAAGGAAACGCATTAAGTGGTGAAATTAGCATATTTAGTAATGCAATCGTTGTGAATACAGTTGCTGCAGTTAGTTGATTTCCAAGAAGGGCATAAGTTGACAGAGTTAGTGCCGTGACAATAACTGGTGTTGTCGCCCATAGAAAGACACATATCGCATCCAAATATTTACGACCCTTTAGATATTTAATTTCCTTTGATCTTATATCTGCAAATTAAATAAAAAACAACTTTGTTTAATATCTTTGGTAAAATCATAATTTTTGTATTATTCTGTTTAATGATCACAAATCAGACATTAGTTCTTACCTATAACATAAGAATTTAAAATTGATTGAAAATTAAAGATTCAAGTTCCCACAATGTGAGCGTGATAATATATGTGTGTGAAATATGAAGCCTAAGAACTGATCTATACAATGGTGGATACTACTTATTTTTGAAGAGTAATTGATAAATGAAAAAGATATTTTTATTATTTTATTGGTCTGTGATTTATTTTTAAAATATCATTTAGTGTCAAATTGAAAAATTAAATTCATAGTACAAAATACGGCATTACCTGCAATTTTATCAACAAAATGGTCTTCCCAAACATGAAGTTTTATAGCTCTGATTCCTCTGATAATTTCCGTCATAAGACTAACTCTTTCGTCTTTATGGTACATCAGATTAGTACTTAACTGTCCTATTTTATTAGCAATACATTTATTTATAGGTATTAAAACTATGCTGAACACAAGTCCAGCGAGAAAAGAGATTCCAACTTGCGTGTGAAGCAAAAACAGAGTTACCCCAAGCTGAAAAATAAATTAAAATATGATTTAATCACCATTATTTTCTAACATTTCAACGAATCTATTATATATTGTAACTTCATAATAATTATTAAAGGTTTAAGAGACGGGTGCCGCTAAAATCTCTGATGATTTTTTTCTTCTATTGTAATAAGTTAATATTTAAAAAAAAGCAAGAAAATTTGTACTATCCTTATTGAAATCAGGGAGAAAGATATAAAGTATTTACACTTCTTATTTTCAAATAGTAGGTAGGTTTTTTGTTGTTGTTATTATCTGTTTTGTATTTTATGTACAAAAATAATGTTAATACATTGTTGTCGGGCGGTTTTTACATCAACCCTTACCATAATTGTACTCAAGATAGTCTTCCTATACTAACCACAAGTAAATGCAAATACAATTCCGATTTACACAATGTTTTTTGGCATCTCTCGCGCTCTATCTCAATCAAACAAATAGAATGCTTATAAGCGTCTCCCGCTTGGTAGAGAACCAATAATCAAGGATGGAAATAACTATTTAAATAATACATATAACGATAATAAAAATACAAAAATGTAATAATACCATATGACTTGAATGATATTGTGAAAAGATATTGTAAAAAAAATTCTTGAAAAAAAAAATACAAATGTAAAGTGAAAAATTAAATAATATTTTCAAATGGTTACTAAAATGAAAATAAAAACATTGTATGTAAAAGGAATATCATTATTGAATATAATTTCCATGATATAAATATACAGCTTAATGATTTCATATTTTATTTATTGTTTCGGCATTAACTTTGTGGTAAGACATGTTACAATGATTAAAAAAAAGTGTTTTCTTTAATCATTGTAATGATTTCATATTCAAATTTTTTATTAACGCATTGATCTTATTGTAAATTATACACCATTAATTTTTTGTTCATAAAAAGTATGTGTATTAATAATGTTAATGAACATATGAAAATTATTATTTCATTTCAAGAAAGATTTAAAATTAGTACGAGTAGTGATTGAAATAGTAAAATTACCTGTAAAGGTATGCTCCATATGGCGTGAAAACTGGGACAAGAGTTTACAATTCTGTCCGTATCTGTAGACATAAAGTTTGTTACTTCTCCAACACTGAAGTTCTTACTCAGTTCAGTCTTCGTAACGGATAGTGTCTTCCGGAATACTGTCGTAATAATAGCCGCTCTCAATTTCAGGCTAACCAATGCCATTTGGAAATTAAAATGCGATTCGCAAAAGGCTCCTAAAAGGGCTGATGATAATAGACCGCCAGCAAAGAGGTATCTAAAAAAATATTTATAACATGTTCACATACATACTACTCAAAGCTGATACTGGTGTATCAAAGACAAAGACACCAAAGTCGAAATCTAAGTGCACATAAAGCTTTTCTTTTGCTTTTAAAAATGAAACTTTGAATTAGTAGGAAAAAGAGTGGCTGTAATATTTTCTCTGTCAATAATGGTTATTTTTATGTAAATATAAAAACAATATTTTATTTGAATTGGATTCAAAGATCACATATAGAGATTGTTATAGCACATATAAAGGTAAAATTATAAACATGAAATATGTTTTTACTACTGTGATTTATAAAAAAAATGTATAACAATGTATTGTTTAGTTAATTTTTCGGAAACACGAAAAACCGCCTCACAGGCTAGGGGTTGAACTGGGTTTTGTTCAGAAACATACTTGGAAATTTTGTCAGTATATGGCCTAAATTATTTCGTTTTGTTTGATATTTTGCATGCTTAGCAGTAAACAGATCCGATAAGTTTTATTAAACAAACAAAAACCTCATTACGCATGCAAAAATGTATTTTGTATCCCCTACTATGTATCTATGATGACAATTTTCTTTAATAACAAATTAACAATGTTATTTATCAAACATTGTCATCATAGATATATAAAACGTGTTACAAGAATCCTGTTTGTATCGAAGTTGTGTTGACTCTTCTAACAGCGGATGCTGACAAACATCTGCTCACAGCACATTATTATTCCATTGTTACCTTGGTATGACAACACAACATTTTAAATACACTCAAAATTCGCCAAGTGAATTCGTGACTCGGTCTTTGTAAATTTTGGCTTAGGCTTTTGAAAATTTCAAGGAGTACGTATTTATATCATAATATCATAGTAAACTCACCCCATTTCAGCTTCCACTGAGCTATCTTCAACATAATTCACTAATTTGTTTAAGAGTAAAGGTCCGGCAAAACCGCATACATCAGAGAGCAGCTTTAAAATCCCGATAGTATAAAATTCGAAACCAAAACACTTATGCAGTGCTTTGAATAGAGATACATTAAACTTTTTCCTAGGCGGCAACACTTCAATTTTAGGTAAAGAAGATCTTCCTCCCGAATGTTCACCCAGAGAGCCGTAGCTTCCTGTAATTTGTAAACAGTTTACTGATATTGGTATGTCTATTATCTTGTGCACAATTAATAACTTATAATTGTATAAATATATTGATACCTGATAACTTATGATAATTTCAGATATAAATAAAATGATCCATATTTACCTCCACTTCTTCTAGGACTTGGAGTTTCTTCAGCAACAGTATCAGAAGATCTGTACTTGTCGACATTGCCGATCAGAGCTTTTTCCATTTTACTATTAATAATGCTGCAAGAAATATCTACAGGTAAGTCAAAGAGATCGTCAGGATCCTTTAGTTTTCTTTCCAACCCTGAAATTTTACAATAAGAAAATTTGTTTTTAGGTGTATTAAAAAAAGTTTTAACAAAAATACAATTAGTTAACAGGATAATTAAAATACATTAAAATTATTTTTTACAAATTGAAGATATTATCAAAGCAAGCCATTAAGTACCAAATGACTTGTTTGTTAAATAACTCACTAAGTAAATAAAAATCTTCAAACTTGAGATTAGTATCTTTTATGGACATGATCACAATTTTTTTGCTTATATATGAAAAATTATGTCCGACAAATAGCCACTTCTAGCACTAACACAAGGTTCGGCTAATTTTTAGGCATTAACTGTGATGTGGTGCTGCATTTCTGTACAATTAATGTTGGCTTTTGATTGGCACGAGATCGAAGTTTGATTTCTACAACTTAAACACAACAAAAACTGGTGGAATTAAATTAGCGATCTGGTTCACCAAATGGCCAAATGATATTGCCGAATTTTAAGATAAAAATGCCCAGAAAATAATTGAGGTAAAATAGTCATAAAATGATGAATGTGTATAATAGTTTTATGTTTAAAGAGAGATAAGTTTGACATCTTGTAGTATTATTTATATAAATAGTATAATTGGTAAATACTAATAAATACGGGTCTATTCAAACAATGATTGGAAAAAAATATGGTTCATTAAACTTTCATTACTATTTTCATAAAAATAAAACAAATGTGTAAATAGTACATGAAATTGCAGTGAATTACCTAAAAATAATTTTACATTTCATATATGGGTATGATTTTGTAGTTTTGTACTTTAACTGCTTGTCTTTTTCCTAAGAATTCAATCTGAGATCCTTAATTTATGTCATCTGTATTTCATCAAATATATTTTACTCATAGATCTAATAGTCTTGACTGTAGGACTGATAACTTGATTTTATATAATTAGTGATCAGATTGACACCGCATCAATCTAATGTGCCGTATAAATCTAAGGCGCCCTATGCAGCATCTAGGTGCGGAAAGCGGTGAAAAAATTACCTCGTAAAAACAGTGGTTCCACCCAGTGAAATAATAATTTAGAGACAGGTGTAACTCCAAGCATTGCAGTACCCAATGCGCCTTCATCTTCAATAAAGCCGTATAAGAGCGGTTGTTGCTCTCCAAACTGAAAGTATGTAAATGTACAAAATAAAACAAAAACAGTTAACTTGTCATACAATAATATTTCAATTGAAATATTTGTGGTTGTCAAACCACAAGACTTCTTTTGTGTGAAATAAGATTTTTAAATGTTGCATAATTTGAAATAAGATTGTTATAAAGGTCACTAAGTAGTAACTCGTATAAAAAGATATGCTATAAATATTATATAAAATACTAAAACACCATTTTACATGAAAACATTAAAAAATTATACAAAAAAAAAGACTTATACATCCTTAATTAAGTAAAATGAATAAATATTAAGTGTAAATCTCTCTCCAAGCACGAGAGCTTAGTATCTTTTTAGGGGAGGTACAGCGTAACTAGTATAAGATTTTTATTAATAGATATGTGTAGCTAATGAATAAAATTGTAATACTTTTGGAACTATATTAAACAAAAAATAAAAATACATTGTTTAAAAACAGATTATGTATATAGAAATTTGAAAGATATTTAACAGTACCTGCGAATATTGAGAGCCTACAAGACATGGTGAGTAGTATGTAGGGCTTGTGATTCCTTCAGATGGCAATAGTGTAACAGCGTACAAAATTTGTAAAATTAATACTATTAATTCAAGCACATATGACTGTTTGAGTAATATCAGAGTTCGTAGCGATATAACACTTAATACGGCAGTCAAACTCCACAACACAAGCACTATTATGGGTCCGCGTGGACTGATTCCCAGTCTATGTCTAAGTGCCAGGATAAAGGCGAAGTGAACAATCCATGTGAGGCATTCTGTTCCAGTGGTGAAATAATCAATGGCCAATGCATGATTTTCAATATTCTGTATTACAGTGTAGATTTTAATCACTGGAATTATGGCTAAACACAGCGTAAAAAAAGATCTTGAATTGATGGCAATCTCTTGAACTCTCCCTCTAACTACCCAGTGAACCTGCTTGCCGACGTAGTATCCCGATGTAATAGCCAGGAGGAATAGAATGGGTATGTGAAGGAACAGCCTTTGGAAACAATAGCCCATATCGTGAGTAACGGGATTCCACGGATGGATGCCACCCGGCCCGCACATATCTTCCCACCTCCATTGCACTCCGTTTAAAGATTGAATTAGTGTCTCCAACATGTTTAATAAACCGTTCTGGAATCATAAAACATTTTGGTGTTGTTAATTAGAAAGATACACAATATTTATGGCCTTAGAATTTACACAAAATAATAGCTGTTTGATAAAAATGAGCAGAAAACTATAAAAAAAAATTGTGTTGTTTAATTATAAATTGAGGGTAAATAACTAAGTATTACACAGCTCAATATGTGAATATTTAATGAACTATAGTAATGGAAAAAATATTAATCGAAATAAATTATTTAAAAAAATAATCAAAACAATAATTTAAAGAAATATAACAAAACATTTAAATAATGTAACTAATATTTGTTGAATTCATTGGTTCTTCGGATTTCATGATGTGATATACAATAAGTATCTGATATTAAATTATTGTTCTTTAATTTTCTCATGACGAATGAGAATGATGATTCATTATTAATATAAAATGACAATGATTATTTACGTGTTTTCTGTATTTATAAAATAGCCACTTACGTTTTGCGTACTTTTTTTAACACATATTCTTCAAAACAAAGTTCTAATGACGTAATCATTCAATACTTGGTGATTTAACAATTTTATTTTATTTATAACACATTATATGTGAACCTGAACAGTTGTAATAAATAAATAACGCAGATGTACTCATACCTCAATAAATTGAAATCAATTCACTTATGCACATTTTTGTCTTAAATATTTTTTTAGCATATTAGTTTGCACTATTTCACACTTTTTTATTTATTTGAATTGCATTTAATTTTATTGCGATCGCTGAAAGCTAATGTCAGCCAAGTTTTTGGTTATGAGTCAAAATTCATTTTGACATTTCGCGAATTTGTTGCGCGCGTCGTGTGTCACGTCTGTCACTCGGTCGGATAATTTTAGCCAAAATCGAACATTTTATAATCCATATGTACTTTGAGAGGTGATTCTGTATCCACTTTACTACACTCTATTCTTATTTCTGTTAGTGATACCCAAAGTGAATTAATTCGATCGGAAACAACACCAAAAACTCAAATGTGCACAACAAAAAGTCCTTATCGTTATTCGTTAGTTCCTGTTAGTTTTCGCTAGCTGGCAGTAGTATCGATGCGCTGGTAATGTAGATAACATTATTTGTTAAATTTCTTCGCGCCATTATTCAACAACGAAATGGAAGCAAACCCACCGCGTGTACGAGATATATCGGATGATTCTGAATCCGAGCTACATAAAAGTGACTCGACTTACACTACAGAAATTGGGGAATCTCATCCAATTGATGACATCATCGATTATTTGATACATAAAAATCAAATATGTTTTAAAAGTCAGCAAATAGGCGAAACCGATCTTTCAATTCAAGAGAAGAAACACATAGCCGTCGAAGTTTTCAAAAAAGATAAATCTTTATTTTTAACCAGATTTGGACCACATCTAACAGAAAACCACCTACAATATTTCGAAGTGTTAGCTACTGAAGACTACGAATTGAAAACTATAATCTCGCAATTACAAAATATACTTTGTGACAAAAATAAAAAACTTGTTTCTAAAAATCGGAGATTTGAAGCACTTAATAAAATGATTAAAGAAAATTCTTATTTTAGTGAAAAGGAAATGATGAAACGAAATCCTTTGCTCTATGACCAATTGATAGGACAGTATTTATCCGAAAAAGAGAAATGCGAACGTGATAATATTGACACTACTAATATTACTCTTCTAAATGTTATTCTAGAAAGTATGGACAGACGCGATTTGAAAGATATTTTAGATAAACAGAAATTAAACGAAGATCGTCAATTAAAAGAGAACTCTTCCGATGATGAGAGTACAGATGACGAAGCTGAGAGAGCACAAGCGTCAAATTGGGGAGAATATGAAAAACGGACGAATATTCCACCAAAACGTATAAAACAAAAACAAACACCTTTGTTCGTTACGGCTCCAGAAAGGGCTTTACTCCGCGAGGAATTTGTCCAAGAGATGTACCGAAGTTTTATAGCCGGGGAAGATGAAAACATAGACTACGAAGCCATTGACAGCAATAACGAGTTCGATTGTTTGGATGTTCGAGGGCAGGATGAAGAAGAGCATTACTTCGATTCTGAAACTCCAGAAGAAATAGAAATGAAATCTGATTCTTCGAGTAATAATGAAATTGATAAACAGAAAGCTGATTCTAAAGAAGAAAGCGAAGACGAGTTAGATGTTTATATGGATCACCTTAGTAAACATCCTACTCTAAATAATATTTCCCAAGTTTTATGAATCTATACTTTATGCTATCTATTCAATTATCTAATTTTCCAGTTAGTACCAAGTATACATTTATTTCTTTTATGTCGTATTTACATACAGATAATTTTTTTTGCCCACGTGGCATCTCATTTTATTGTATTTGAACATTCACTGTCTTTTGCATCCAGATATTTAATAAAATCTTGAAAAACTTCCGTTGTGTTATTCCGTGCCTTTGTTATACGTTATATTGATTTTTTATAAAGATTTTTCAATTAATATCTCAACATAGATGAAGAGATGGAAGTCTGACCATTTACAGGGTTTACGACCTGTCATAGGCTGGTTAAAGTGATTACTTTATACACGTGTGACATTTACCATTGTACTCATGATCGCCAACCACGCTATTCAAATTTAAAAAGTTACATTTATGCTTAAATTGGAAACATCTTCCGCGTGCTACTTCTTCTGTGAGAAGTTTTTTTTTTATAGCAGTTATTTTCTTGAAATGTATGTTACATTCTTCCCGAATTATTTTTCATACTAGGAGATGCCTGAAACATCATTTAATTTTTCTTATATTAGATTCTTCCCGAATTATTTAACATATTAGGAACGCCTGAAAATATTTTACTATATTAAATTTTTATATCTAAAGGTTTCTGCTAATAAAAATACTTATTTTTACCAAAGATGTCGCTGAAAAAGTATCACGCAAAAATGTTTTCAATTGAAGTATCAATATAACTTCCGAAATTTGAGTCGTTTGAATCATTAATGTCACACTTGTATAAAATGATCACTTAAACCAGCGATTGACAGGTCGTATACTCTGTAAATATCCAGACTTCCATATTGTTCTTCACCTAGAAGATGAAGAACAAGAATCACCAAAAAAAAAGACCATCCAAATAATTCCTAAGTGGAGGAAAATCTAGAATTTTTATGCAAAATTTTGGACACGTTCGAAGTGTTTTTTTTATGAAAAATTTACGTTACATGGTACAATGTACTTGTTTTATGAAATACACGCATATTAAAATATTATTAAGTTATATACCATAAAATGATGTGCATTCGGAATTCCAGAGAAACTAATTAAGGAAATCGTTGATAATCACTTCTTGACAAACGTGTCGAATGGTGAATGACGAATGACGATATAAGTGGGTAGATTTGTTAGCTCGGTAATCCATTCGAGCTAAGTAGATCTAATTCTCAAAAATAAATGCATAGGAAAATTTAAGAGAAATTGAGAAAAGGCCTGTTGTTTTAATTAAGTCATTTTGTTTATTTTCATAAACGAAATTGACTTTTTTAATAAGTGGTTTCACTTTACCATAGCAATACCAATATTATGTCTACATAGGCTTGTTGTAAAGCCTCCATAAATACTAGAACTTCCCACTAAGAAGAATGAGAATGGTGTTTAAAAAAAAAACTTGATTCTCCATGTTAATGCAGTACCTACCCTGTAAAGGTATGTCACGAGGTATTATTTTATTGAGGTTATGGTTTTATCTTTCAAACAATGTCTTTGTATTTTCTAATGTAGAAATCATAGTTCACGGTACATAAAACAAACTAAATTTAACTTTCATAAATATACCTAAGTTTATAAATGTTTTCATGGAAATATGTAATAACATTTTTTGTAGAAAAGATAATTTCAGTTTTATTTACTTAATTTAAACAGACAAGATAACAAATGAAATAACCTATTTTTAAATTTTAAAAATTTAATAAATGTACTTTAAAATACTTTTTAGCGAAATATTCTGCTACAGATAGTGAATTTGTTATTTTAATGAAGTATTTGAGTTATGGTAATAATCGGAAATGAGACATATACAAATATACATATTTCTCCTTCCTCCTCCTTATTCTTATATATCCAAAGAGCACAACAAGTAGGTACCACATAGGTGTTCGATAATGTTGTTAAATGTTTACCAAGTAAAAGTTATATTCAAAATTATTATGTAGCAGACTCAAAGGCCCCAAATATTACGCAACCAAAAATATGTAATTATTACGAAACGATTATTATAAAATACCACATTACTTTTAATTGTGTAAAATTTTCCTTTGTTTACTGTATTGACAATAATAATATTTTTATAATAAATATTTCTTTCATTTGATAAATTAATTGCATATGCGATAAGTTGGCCGTCTTGTACCCGATAAGATAGAAAATTTCTGGGAAATGGGAAAAGGCCTTGGATTACCGGTAGTTTTTACCTCAGCAGTTTAAATACGCGGGAAGTCGCATTGGGGCAAATAGCAGCCCTAAGTAGCACATTTCAAATAATAATAAAAAAAATACAAACTTGGATGATTTATTTAGTGCCATTTTCGTAAAACACTGCCTCAAGGGGATCTTTTTGGAATGTATAGTTTCTTAATATAATAATGAATCAAATATGTAGATATTTAAGTAATAATTGGTAACCATATCGATGACCAGAGAAATTTTACTGAAATACTCGTATGTCATTGATAATATCGATATGCTTGTAATTTTATAGTCAATTGAAGAAAAGCGAGCAAGACGAGGCGGACAGGTTCTAACAAAATGGATAGACTTGTATTGTTATCAATGACTAAGAAACATGAATTTTGGATAGTGTGCTGTCATTTACCTTCTTATTCCTATACCTTCTTTAGTACATGTATCTTTAACAAATAAATGATGAAAAAAATTGAAATACATACCATATATCGCTCACTACTTTCAACAACGTCATACATCAAAAACCGTCAATTTTCAAAAAACCGCCCAGAAAATGTACTATATCCCAGCAAAAGCGGCATATTTTTAACTTAATATTCACCCGCAACAGGGCAGAAAGTGTTGTTTTTACATTTTGAAGAAAAGGTATTTGTTTAATTATTTTTTAAATATACTAAGTCTTTTTCAAATGGAGAAAACACATTCAGGTTTTACCTAAAAAGATCTGTTGCACAGTAAAAAGTTCAATAAGTGGTTTGATATATATTTTTAATGCGTTTTATTATATTTTTAAACATCAAAAACAATCTCCTGAAAAGTTAAGTTTTTTAAATATATGAAGTTTAAATATATGACGTTGTTGAAAGGAGTGAGCGATATATGACAACTGATATAACGAATCTGGATAACTGGGTTCTTATGGGCGCAGTATAAAAAGTACATACAAATACATATTTAAGTTATTATTTAAAATGCAAATTACAATATGCTTTTTCAAAACATAAACGATTTTGAAAAAATATTGTCGAATATCTATCTGATGGCGAGTTTTTTTTATTTTTCAGATTTTATTTAACTTCAATTATTAAACTTGATTGATAATAATACATATGGATGATTTATATAGCGCCATTTTCGTAAAATACTACCTCAAGGGCGCTTCACTGTGAATGAATTGGAGAAGAGATAAAGGTGGAAATGATTTAGCAAACAAATGTATTGGCATTATGGCATTTTGGCATTTTTTTAAATGTAGCACTATTCACGTCTTTATTACTGTCCACGTGCTTGCCAGATAGATACTTGTACTTGCGTCTTACCAAGAACTTCGTACAATTTCTCCGCAAATCGTAAAAAGGTACGCAATGCTCCTAATCGCTTTTTATAGTGGAAACATATCGGATTTCTCTTTTGCTGATCATTGCCACTATTCCTGTCGCAAGTAATGTGATACATCGCAGCATAATGAATGTAGGTAAATCCGACAGGAAATGCGGATGCGGCAATATATTTCCCATAAACCATTATACTATATTATGAACTTTTCCTATTGAACTTTTAGGCACAAGTTTTTAATTGCAAATACTGTAAGCCAATTTCAAATACAAAACAGAAACCAGAATATAAAAGAAAGTTTAATTTAATATTTAAATTTGAACAAATATAAGAGTATTTTAAAAAATAAGATATGTAAATATTAAAAGTGATTTAAACATGACTAATAATGAAGTTATTACCACATGTATAATCATAAGAAAATAATGTCATGATCTGTCTCCATAGTGTAGTGGTCTCTATAGTGTAGTGGTAGTTGGTTTGGCTACCGTACTGGAGATTCCGTGTTCGATTCCCAGAGGGGTCAGAATAAGTAAAAGTGATTTTTCACTGTGATATTTATTTAAAATCACCCTGGAACCCGAAACGCAGGACTGATCACCTTCCCTAGCGTAATTAACGATGCAACTGCAGTATAATATGAAAAATATTCGACTTAACCGTGCGGCAAGAACTTTGAAAGTAGATAAATTAGTACTGCTCGGTGTTGCTACGCCATTAAAATACCATGTAGTTTTTTTTTTCAATTTTAAATTTTCTTGATGAGATATGCGTAATGTTTATATGTAAAAGCGTCCACAAATACAATACTTATTTGCAGGGGCACGTAAGTAATGTAAGTAGGGACTTAGATTTTTAATTATAATCGTCAATTTTATTTTAAAAGAAAGTCAGTGCTTAATTTCAATGTAGGTAGTCATGTCTGTATATTTTCGCCATTTTTTATGGTACTTCCTTTTCGTATTACGAACATTTTTTCAATTAATATCACGTTAAGAAATATGTAGGTCAATAAATTATCAATTAGAAATTAATGTTGATGACTGATAACATTTTTATCTGAGTTGTTATCAATTTAGGAGCAGAAATGTCAGTATCAATAAAAATTTACAATGCAACATATCGCTCACTCCTTTCAAGAACGTCATCAATCAAAAAACTTGATTTTTCAGGAGAACGTTTTTAAAGTTTAAAAATATAATACAATATATTTAAAATAAATATCAAGCCACTTATTAAACACTTTTTACTGTGCAACAGATTTTTTTTGGTAAAACCTGAAGGGTTTTTCTCCATTTGAAAAATATTTAGTATATTTATAAAAATAATTAAACAATACCTTTTCTTCAAAATGCAAAAACAACACTTTCTGCCCTGTAGCGGGTAAATATTAAGTTAAAAATATGCCTCTTTTGCTGGGATAAAGTATATTTTCTGGGCATTCCGAAAACGTGCACAACTGAAAATTGACGATTTTTGATTTATGACGTTCTTGAAAGGTGAACGATATGAATAATGGAGTAAATCTTTGAAATATATCAATAAATGTATAAAATAGCCCGGCATACATACATTTGCATGCAGGGTAGTTTCTTAATTAGCCGCCTTAGACGAGAATCAAATGCCGCCCTTACCGTTTCACTACCATCATACTCTCCACCATTGTAATAAGTTTAATAGCACTTTTATTAGCACTCTTTGAATAGTGTTGCTTCAATAGTGAACATGCCTTTTTCCCTATTATATTTTGTATTCTCCACAGATGTTTAGTTAATAATGGGATTAAACAAGGTGAGATGTCAATCAAGATTATAGTTCATGTAGCGGCTCTATAGTTTCATATTAAGTAAGTATTGAGGTTAGTAAAGGATTTTTTTATTATTTATATTTATAAGTCAATGTAAAGATAATGTATTTTAGGTAATTTAACTCTATGCTTTCAAAAGGCTTTTAAAAAATCATGTGGATTTTTTTCCTTTTATATTTTTTTCTGATTTGCTAAAAAATCTTCACATTGATCGCCTTCGCCTCAGCCTGCTGCGTTGTCTTACCTAATTATCAATATGAATGCAATTATACATATATTTTATATTTTAATTGCATTAAATTACCTATTAAAAAAAACTTATTTTACTTCTGGTATTTACAGAATTTTGCAGTCAATTGATAAAATAAAATAAGAATCTTATTTATGATCTCTGATTATGTAAAAGTTAAAAAAGATTGTGCGAGAATGGGTATTGAGTATCCTAACCATTGCTCCAAATATCTTTTTCCATTACACACAATTTTTCCATTCCCTTTTCCATATAGAGATAATTTATATATCGCTCACTCCTTTCAACAACGTCATATTATATCAAAACATTTGATTTTTCAGGAGATCGTTTTTAAAGTTAAAAATATAATAAAATGTATCAAAAATAAATATCAAGCCAATTATTGAACTTTTTACTGTGCAACAGATCTTTTAAGGTAAAACCTGAATGTTTATTCTCCATTTGAAAAATATTTTGTATATTTAAAAAACAAAATTAAACAATATATTTTCTTCAAAATACAAAAACAACACTTTCTGCCCTGTAGCGGGTAAATATTAAGTTAAAAATATGCCGCTTTTGCTGGGATATAGTACATTTTCTGGGCATTCCGAAATCATACACAACTGAAAATTAATGGTTTTTGATTTATGGCGCTGTTGAAAGGAGTGAGCGATATGCTTTTTCATTTACGTCACCATATTAAATATATTTCACTCATATATCCAAGAATCTGGTGCGAATATGTTCTGGATCTAGACTTCGCATAGTATAATTAAAGATCATTCGTTTTTTTTTTAAATTATTATTTTTGTTTCAGACTGATTTTTACCTGCAAGTATTATATCAAGTAAAGTACATACTTATTTTTTGCAGCTTATTTAATTCGTAGAAGTCGCACATTATACTTAATTAATATAAAGAATGGGTGTATTATGTGTAAGCGATACAAATGGAAGAATTAAGTTTAACGCTGGTTTGTGACATGGTTCCCATAAAATAAGACCTGTGTAGCATTATGGTAAGTTTAGTAAGTCAGCATGCGCTCAGTGGACGCCAAATGTATGGGTATAATGTTTGGTCCCATCATTGTTTTTAGATCGATGCCGAATCGACCTATTTTGTGAATTCACATTTCACGTAAATAAAAACACATAGAATTTTCGAGATGTCGATTTTAGCTAATTCATGCACAGAAAATTGTGGTTTTAACTTGTTTCGTTTTTAAAAATGATTTTGTATTCATTTCTGTATCAAATTGTAAAATATATTTTAAGTAAGTACTGCACTTGTTTGATAATTATTACGAATTCTTAATGTGGGTACATTATGAGTTCTATATACAAGAATATATTATTTGTCCATTGTATAAGGTATCTTATCTTCATAGAAATGATTCAAAATTACTATATGTACACATATCGCTCACTCCTTTCAACAACGTCACATATAAAAAAATCAGTAACTTTCAGTTGTGTATGTTTTCGAAATGCCCAGAAAATGTGCTATATCACAGCAAAAGCGGCATATTTTTAACTTAATATTTACCCGCTACAGGGCAAAAAGTGTTGTTTTTCATTTTGAAGAAAAGGTATTGTTTAATTATTTTTTTAAATATTCTAAATATTTTTCAAATAGGGAAAAAACATTCAGGTTTTACCTAAAAAGATCTGTTGCACAGTAAAAAGTTCAATAAGTGGCTTGATATTTATTTTTAAAACATATCATTATATTTTAAAACGATATCCTGATAATCAGGTTTTATGTGTGAATGAAAACGTTTGTTTTTTACCTGTTGAGTTATATTTATTTTAACGACTAGTTTCAATTTATATCCAGACCTGAAGATAGAAGCATCTGTAGCTTCCGAAACTCGTCGTTAAAATAAGTATAACTCAAGTGATAAAAAATAAGTGTTTTAATTTATAATATCATCATGTCTTACCACAAAGTGAATGTCCAAACAACAAATAAAACACATAAAAATGGATGGATGTTATAGTTGAGCATTTAACTAGTAAAACGTATGGAAATCATTTAGTGCACGACTATGATACTCGCTTCACTAACAATGAAGGGTTGAAAATCCCAATAATTAACAATTAGTATGGAAGTAGAATACTTCAGTAAATGGGCTCTTTTATTATTTTTTTTATAAGTGAAGGTAAGAGGAGAAACCAAATGGAGGAACAAAGGGAAAATAAAGGAATTGGTTGACGATGAAGAGTTCATATATTAAGAATTATAAAATCGTTTTTTGTTAACAAATTAGATCAAAAGTTCATTCAAACACAAAATGTATAACAAAAGAGTTCAACAGACAAGCCATATCTGGCTCGATAAGTCTCACCAAAACAATTGATTCATTGACTGCAATTAATCACAACAGTAAAAATAAAATATTTATTCATAATATTTAATTTCGTTAGAAAATATTTGTGATGCGTAGTGTGCCTACTTTGGAATTAAATTAGTATATAGAGAGTAAACGCCTGCGGGTTATGCAAAAAATTGTATCACGGTGTTCAGAATACACCTTTGTGTCTTACTCTCAGATTTTTTCGTTATATATTTTTTACCACATTATCAGTTGACAATCTTATTTAAGACCGATAAATAATCCCCAATAATATTCGCAACTATGGAGGTCTCCATCCGTTATAAATAATATGTTTTGTATTTTACCCATAAGAGGCCTAAGCTAGCATTATAAGATAAGCCAATATTTAAGTTGCACTAATATACGGTAATGGCTGTATCGGTGGGTGGTATTTGCATAATTGAGTGAGCTATACAATGTTGTTATTGTGATTTAACTTTCGATATAGTTAATGGGGATTTCAGAAATAATTTCACATGAGTAATCTCTTCTACGACTTTTGTTAGCAAAAATATTTATTAAAAAAAAAATCTGTGAATTTTTTTTGTGACCATACTTATTTTTTTGTAATAATTACTCTAGTTTTTAAATTTATTTTGATATTAATAAAAAATCTAATGATTTTTATAAGGTTGTAAATATTTCTTCTTCTTCTTGAAACCCTCATGCGCACCTGATGGTGCATAGGGCACTGCATCATATAAAACGCAGTGTTATTAATATTAGCTAAGTTAAGACATGAAGGAAGGGTGATAAGCCCTCCGCTTCGGATACCAGTCCAGGGTAGTATTGAATAAATACTGGAGTGAAAAAATCGCTTGTCAATCATGGGTAGAATGGTGAATGTTACATGTTTATGATTTGATCATTTAAACAAGCCTCTGGCAGATCGTAAGACCTGTGAATACCCAGATATCTATATCCTTCTTCATCTATGTTGAGGTTATTAATATCAATTCCATAATACTAGGAAACTCTTATCCTCAGTAATCTGTTCATACATAATATGTCTTCTTCGTGGGTTGTATTATGATTGGTTAGCTTCTTTCATGGTCAGTCTCCACCCATTCCTATCCTCCGCTAGTCTCTTCAACTCGGCGTATCCGCTACAACGCATTTAGAATTTAATACATAATGTGTATAACATTAAAATCTGAATTTATTTATCATGTATGATTCAATATTTATTATTTATTAAATTTAATGTCTCTAAACAAAAAAAAAGTTTATTTTTATTTTTAATAGTATAATAAGGTTCTCTTTCTACAAATTTTATGATATTTTGAGACCAAACACATTTTTATGTAATTAGATCATTTTGAGATGGTTTTTATGTGATTTCCTCAGGTTCGCGGTTAGGAAAAATACAAAAAAAAATGAATGTTTAATATTTATTTGGAAAAATACAAATAATCTATTTAATCTAAACAATCATTTCAATAAATAATAGTTCTTATAAATATAATTTAATTACATAAATATGTTTTAATATTATTTGGGCACCACGTACATACACTTCACAACCGTACGTACAATAAATTATGTTATAATTCACCACACAAAATGTACTATATTAATCTATATCTAGAAGATGTTTGAAAATTCTTAGAATATGAGATATGACAAGGATGGCAAACCTTTTTGAGCCTGAGTGCAATTTTTTTTAATATATTAATATGTCGCGCGCAATAAAAATAAATAAAATAAACTTAAATTTTTTATGTAAACAAAGTATTTAAATTCGAAAAAATAATTATGTACTTATTAAAGGCAAAATAAAAGAAATAAATAGTAAAATGTAGAACCCTTAAAAGTTTTTTATTCTTGAGATTTTGGTTGTCGGTTACTAGATGCCAATTTTTATTTATTTATATCGGGTTCATAGCTGGTTGTTTTTAACAGAATGTAAGCAGTAGTACATTTGCCTGTAAGTCTATTTTTTATATAATGATTGACGAAACTATGGAAGAACGAAGAAAATACACGTGGCTATTTAAATGTTTTAATTTTTTTTTACTATTTCTAAAACTTTTTTGATTTTTTTGTAGTCACTTATTTTTTTCTCTTCATTCGCGTGTCATGCAAAATTTACATCGTTGTGAAAACAAAATCTGTTTCGCCATCCCTGTATTATGACAATAAGACTCACGTTGGGAGATGTACATGCGAAGTTGTGTAAAAATGCACCCTAAAGAATTAAAGCACGATTTCCAATACCAGTACCAGTTAGAAAAGTAATTTGACTCCCCCTACACCATGCGGTCCGGAACAAAATTTAAAGTTTCTTAAATCACAATAAAATTAATTCAACCTATTTATAAAATTCATAATTTATATCACAATGTTATTTCTACACTTGTTCTTCAGCTTCATCTTCGTCTTCGTCGTCATCGTCTTCTAATATGTCTAAATCATATTCTGAATTATCATTCGTTATGGCCGAAGCTACAATGGCACCCACGCCAGAACCTTCGCTTTGTTTTTTAAGATAATCATAGACGTACGTTTCAACCGTATCCTCTACCACTGGAATAAATTCTTCGAGCTGTCTTTTTTCTCTGATTTTAGCCAGCTTCTTTAATTTCTGTATTTCTGCCATTTCATTTTCTTCTGATTCAACGATTCCTTTGTGATATTTTTCACTCGATGTTAAAGTCTTGTCACCGCTCACTTCATATTGGATGCCGATTTCAGCTTCTTGGAAGTCGACCTCACCATATCCGACGTTTACAATATCCTTCAAGGTTCTGGAATTCTTAGCTCGCGAGTGTGGCTCATCTTTACTTTCTATTGCGTATGTATCCTTATGGCTATGTAAATGTTTTACGGGATATTTATCAAGCTGCGGTATTTCATTATTTTCTGGCATCGAAAAATCGCGAAGTATTTCTTTATTACTTGGGCCATAAGTTTTAACTTTGGAATGACCCTGAATAATAAGGTACATCGGTCCTCTTAAGGGCTCAGCGGGCTGTTTATAGTGTTTGAAGAGTGGATCTGTTGTTAGTGACGCAACTGATGTGGTAGTAGGTGTAGGTATTGTTGATGTTGCCGGGGTATAAGACAAACTCGAAGAAATTAATGAGCTTTCGGTCGTAGTTTCTTTCTGTAATAGAGATTGCAAGAATCCAGCCGGCTTTCTGGTTGTTTTAATTTTATCGGAATGTCGTGACGGTGGTGGCGGTTGCATCGTCTGCATGCTATTCATAGTATGCATAGATTGAATAATAATATCATCAGTTATTGGCCCAGGTTGCCTGTTAAATACTTGACCGTTATTTATTATATTTGAATTTTGTACACCAGCATTCTGAGTGTATATGGAGTTGATTTGATTGTTAAGGTAGTTCGGGGATAGAACTGGTCTCTGAACAATTGGTTTTGAAGACGATGTTATGATATTAAACAAATTTTGGAAGTTTTCCGTAGTTTGAGAAACTTGGGTAGGAATGAAAGGTTTGATGGTACTGATTTCTTTTTGTATGTGAGCATTTGGCTTTCCAATATTGACATATGTGTTTCCGATAGTGTCATCTGATACTTGACCTTTGTGCATGGGTTGGTTACCGACTGCCATTTGCGTAGCTGCAGGTTGAGAACCAGACACGCGCAGAACGTGAATAGTCGGACTTCTAGTAGCAGGCAACACATGGGGACCCTGTCCTAGCATAAAGTCGGTAGTAGGACCAACTCGCAGCGGTACTTGTGATATTGAACTTTGACTCGATGGCTTAAACGACGAGTGATGTTCGAAAACAATTCTACCTGTCTCGGTTGGGAATACAATTGGTGAAACGTAAGGTCTCTGGTTTTCGGAAACTTGTGAAAACCGAACCGGTTTTTGGATAAACTGTACGTTAGACGTATTGTTTTTCGCGAATACGACAGGACTTTCATTAGATTCTGATTCGTGGAAATTGATTTGATTGGTAGGGTTTTCGGTTGGAGTCCTCCAAGTTACGTACTGGCTTCCGGCTTCGTATTGATTAGCCCCATTTTGCCATTGATTGTTTTCAGCATCGCTGGAAGAATGGTATATAAGATTAGCTTCTTGCACAGAAACTGAAGGGCGGGGAGCGACGGTGGTCGCGGTCGGCTGGTAGACCGGCCTCGGGGTGGTAGGCTGGATAAGCGGTGAAGGCGTTGGTGGATTAGGTTTGAAGTTTGGCAGTTCCATGTGAGGTGGGGGGATCGGAGGGGGCACAAGCACCGTATACGGCATGCGCTGTTCGTCCAATTTAAAATGAATGTCGTCAAATCTGTTTTTGTAGAATTGTGAATGAAAAGAGTGAGGTGAGGGAGGACGTTGGCCGGGATTAGGTCTCGAGAAAGAATTATGGTACTTTGGCCCATCTATGAATTTAAGAAATGATTCGTACGAATCTCTCCTGTTTTCCGCCGACGAAGCGCCAGTACTCGATTTCTTCGAAGAGACTCCCAGTACAAGTATTTCCGATTTCTTTCCTTCGTGTTGAGGAGGACCATCCTGTTTTCTCGTAGGAGGCTCTATCCAATAGTGTACTCTTTCCAATACTGGCGGAACATAGTCGTAGGTCGGATCGTTCTGTAAAGGGTCTCCTCTACCGAGAGGCTTCCATTGCTCGTAGTCCATCCTGGGTGCGAAAAGTCCACGTGAATTTTTTCCTCCGATTTCATCTGCAATGAAGAAAAAAAAAATAAGGCTGATTATATTATTTATTAAGTTTTGTGTTTTTAGCACCCGTGTGTATGCATGTGAGTACTGTGTTCATGTCTTCCTTCGATTTAGGCATGTCCTAAAATATTCACCAAATTGTATGTACTCACAAGTATGGTTGCGAGGGTTTTCCACTGGTTTCACGGGATTCCTTTCCTTTTCTACGGCGGGTAAACTGGCTCCGAGGGCGGTACCGCAGCAACACAAGATAATGAATAAGCTGCATCCGGCATCCATTTTGAGTCTCTTCGGTTTACGCTTCGAAGATTTTCCTTTCTTCATTGCTTTCCTCTTCTTCTTTTATGTGTCTGTAACAAATAATACTTCTATTAGTCTATTAGAATAAATGAAGTTATCAATTTCAATTATATTGTTGTCATCCCGTTTTATACACGCATGTATTTCAAATCATTTCTATTGGTATTCATTGTTTATTGTATAAGAACCTTGCAACAAAAAGATTTTCCTAGATACTCACCCTTGGAATATTATCTTCCATTTGAATAATTTTATTCTAGTAAATAACCTCGATTTTTATACATTTCTCAATGGAATACAATAGATATCAAAATATGTAAGACATCAAAAGAAATAACAAAAAGTTAAAATGTTTTTTTTTTACAATAAGTATACGAGTGTACTATATAAGTTATAAATTAAAAGTAGAAGCTACTTGGATCTGTTTTAAAATAATAATAAAAAAAATCATAATTTTTTTAAATCGAAACAAATTGAAATAATTGATATCTATCACATAGTCTTAATTGGTTATTATTTTGACGTGAACGACAGTAAGAAAAATGCTAGTCATTTTTGGTAAACGAAGTTCGTCAGCTTCTACACATCAGGTGCCCTATGCCCTTTGTTAATGCTTTTACAAGTGTAATACAATCAAAATTATGGCGTGTCTTTAGATCTTTGCCGCTTCTCAAAGGAACAATCGCCAGTCGCGAGGGTTATGTTCGGAAACTCAAGTTGAATGTACAATTCACAGATACGATCACGACTTCGTGACTCAGCGGAGAGAGTTAGTAGTGTCTTACCCCCTTCATGGCGGATGATTTCGAGGACACTTAACCCTTTGTTGTGATAAAGAAGAAGAGGAAAAAAGGTGAGCTCTCAAATTGATTGAACACTTTCATTAATTGATTCGGCAGTCACTTTGTGGCCAAATGTATCCATTTTTTATTAAAGTTTTACTTAGTTAAATACCACTTTTTCTTTAAATCTACTGTGACATGTGTTTCGATGCATTCCGCATAATTATTGTTAAAAAATGATGCGGAATGCCTCGAAACACGTGTCACAGTAGATTTTAAGAAATAGTGGTATTTACTAAGTCAAACATTAATTAAAAATTAATGGACCGTATTTAAAAGAGCACTTAAGATATCAACGACAAAAATATCCATGCAAACAATTGTTTAAAAGATTTAATAAAAGTATTCATATAGTTTTATGAAAAAATGCATTCGGTGGATTTTCAATCACTGTATTTCATCCTCCATATATTTTAAATTTTCACTTTATGTTGTAAAACTCAGGATTTAAGTGTCAAAAACCCGGAATATACGCAACCGGATTCGTTGTGTTTAAAGATATTTTAAACGATAAGTAGTGATTAAAAAAAACTCGTTAAATTCCAAATATATATTCAAAACATTGCAGTTCACCAGCTTTTGCTATCTTAAGACAATTGTAATGAATGTTTTCTTTTTCTCATAACGCTTATTTGCACCCTGTAGTGCATAGGGCATTACGTCGTGTAGAAACCGTGCTATCTTTATCGTTAAATGCACGAAGGAAATGTGATTAACCTTGCGCTTCAGGTAATACAAAATGAATTTTAGAAAGGAAAAAATACTTCTATGTATTTATTTTGACTCTCCTGGAATCAAGCCCGGGACCTCCAGAACAGTAGCCAAACGCGGTGTACGGAGGTTGATAAAAAACGTTTATAGTAGTGTATTATTACACATCTTGAATTTAAAATATTACTCAACTATTTGTGTTATTCCAATATTTACTACATATCGCTCACTCCTTTCAAGAACGTCATAAATCAAAAAACTTGATTTTTCAGGAAAACGTTTTTAAAGTTTAAAAATATGATACAATGTATCAAAAATAAATATCAAGCCATTTATTGAGAGCTTTTTATTGTGCAACAGATCTTTTTAAGTAAAATCTGATGGTTTTTTCTCCATTTGAAAAATATTTAGTAAATTTAAAAAAAAAAAATTAAAAAATACCTTTTCTTCAAAATACAAAAACAACACTTTCTGCCCTGTAGCGGGTAAATATTAAGTCAAAAATATGCCTCTTTTGCTGGGATATAGTACATTTTCTGGACATTCCGAAAACATATACAACTGAAAATTGACGATTTTTGATTTATGACGTTCTTGAAAGGAGTGAGCGATATGAAAAAAATAAGAGTAATGCTTGTAAATTTTTAATCGGATTATATATTGCCTGTCTATTAAATGATCGATTTGAAATAAAAACAGATTTTTACAGCACATCAATCATGAACAAAATATTGGTTGATATGTCAGATAACGCAACACAAACGTTGACATTAAATTGTCATTTACTTGAGTAATTTGTCAGTTAAAAAGAAAAGTTAATAAAGATATGAACATATAATTTTTATCAAAGTTTAAAGTAAGTACTCATCGGAGAATAATATGCATTTATTTACATGCACCTAAATTATCTACATAGTAAACACTGACCTTCATAATGCCGTTTTTATTTAACATAATAAATTATTTGTTCAAAGTATGGCGATATAAAGATAAGTTAATTTTGTTTTAATCAATTAAAATTATACGGATCATATCCTAGTCGTACAGGAGAAAGTGACCAACTAACAAAACGTACAACTTTATTATTTATGTTTCAGTTTTGTTAACCTTAATCCCATGTCCCAAAATGAGAAATAGAAATTCCTCATCGGAAATATTATATATATATATATATATATATATATATATATATATATATATATATATATATATATATATATATATATATATATATATATATATATATATATATATATATATATATATATATATATATATATATATATATATATATATATATATATATATATATATCTATATATATATATATATATATAATATATATATATATATATATATATATATATATATATATATATATATATATATATATATATATATATATATATATATATATATATATATGTATATATATATATATATATATATATTATATATATATATATATACATATCTGTATATATATATATATATATATATATATATATATATATATATATATATATATATATATATATATATATATATATATATATGACTTATGTATGTAAAATATTTTGAAAAATAAAGTAAGTATATATAATTAAATTAAAATGTTCAGGTGGGCCATTTAAGTCACTTTTGCTTGGCAAGAAAATATTATACTTCCAAATTTAAAAGAAATAAAATTTAAAAGAAATAAAAGAAAAGAAATAGAAATTCCTCATCGGAAATATTATATATATATATATATATATATATATATATATATATATATATATATATATATATATATATATATATATATATATATATATATATATATATATATATATATATATATATATATATATATATATATATATATATATATATCTATATATATATATATATATATAATATATATATATTATATATATATATATATATATATATATATATATATATATATATATATATATATATATATATATATATATATATGTATATATATATATATATATATATTTATATATATATATATATACATATCTGTATATATATATATATATATATATATATATATATATATATATATATATATATATATATATATATATATATATATATGACTTATGTATGTAAAATATTTTGAAAAATAAAGTAAGTATATATAATTAAATTAAAATGTTCAGGTGGGCCATTTAAGTCACTTTTGCTTGGCAAGAAAATATTATACTTCCAAATTTAAAATCGCTTTGGGATTTTTTCAGGACAATATTAAGCAATATCAAATAGTCAATAATCAAGTTTTTTTTTTAATTGCACTTGGTTACTTTTTCCTGTATGACAACGATATATTGATGTTGAAATATATTTATGAAATAATCATGTATCAATTATTAGTTAAGTTAATTATAAAACAATTGTTAATTTTATTTTATTTTGTTCGCCTCCGCAGTGTAGAAGTAAGCACGTTTGGCCACTGTGTTGATGGTCAAGGGTTCGATTCCCAGAGGAGGTGAAAATAAATATGATTATCATTCTCATAATCATCCAGGAGTGGTACAAAAAGAGCAGGACTGATAACCTTGCCTTTGAGGTAGTATTTTACGAAAATGGCGCTATATAAATTATCCAAATTTATTAATATTATTGACCTTGCCTTCGTGCAATTAATGATCAAGATAAACCTGCGTCAATACGTGCAGTGTCCCATGCACTTTTGAGTGCGGATAAAAGTTGAAAGAATATTTTTATTTTTTTGCCTTATTTTGATTAAATATTATTATTACAATTATTATTATTATTATTAGATTTTATTTAAGTTCGACGATGGGGTATATCCATATAAGATCGCTTTAAAAGCCCACTTTCCTACACTGAATCGATTAGAAATTCCTCATTTTAATGTGTTTTTTGTGTGAAATTAGTCTTGAAGGTAAACGATTAGTTTTATGCTGTTATATTTAGCCATATCATACTGATCGGAAAATTTTCCCGTATTTTCACATTTCAATTAATAACTAAATAAAACATTTAATAAAGGTTTTTTTAAGGTGAGATTGTGTTTGTATTTAAACAGTTTAATTTGATTATTTTACTGTGAATAGCTTGTTAATTTTAATACCACATTCAAACATAGATTGCTTTATGTTTGTTTGTTTTGTTCTGATTTTTTTTAAATACAAATGAGATTGTATTAAAAGATAAACATTCGTATTTATATTTAGTACACAAATATTATATCTTTCATTTTTTATATAAAATATAGGAATCAAATTTTGGTCGACTTGGCTCAAACCTAAACATAGATTTAAAAAAAATATATTGAGAGATTAATATTTGAATTCATAATTTTTCATCAAACCCTTATCCGCCCCCAATGGTGCATAGGGCACTGCATCATATAAACGCAATGTTATCTTGATCGTTAACACATGAAGGAAAGGTGATCAGCCTTCCGCTTCAGGTACCAGTCCAGGGTAATATTGAGTAAATATTAGAGAGAAAAAATCACTTAGGTATATTTATTTGATCCCCCTGTGGGAATCGAGCCCGGGACCTCCAGCATGCTGACCATTACAGTATTGAGGCATTCATATTTAGTACACAAATAATTAATTTCTTCCATTTTTTTATATTTAAAATAGGAATCAAGTTGTGGTAGTTGGATCAAACCGAAAAATTCTGACTCATCCGCGACACTAACTCGTCTACCGTTGTTGTTCTGAACACTTGTAATCCGCGATGTCATGGATTTTTTCTTTCGCTTGTGATTTCAATAAAATGTTATGAAATAATCTGCATATTTTAGGTATTGAACACATTAATATAAAGCAGAGGTGTTCCACCGTAGGTTATTCAATATCATTGAACCGACGCGACGCCGACGCCTACAACATCCCACGACGCGTCGGCCCTGTTATCGCCGCCATTTCAATCATCATTTGTTATTGCGAATAAAAAAAAACAAAGAAAAGATATCAACTGGCACGCTAATGTGAATATAATGTTCGATTATACAATAAATAAGTCTAACGTTGAATAGGTGAGCACAAGATAAAAATATTCTCTTTGTACCTTGTGGACTGGAGCCATAAAGATTAACGATGTGATTAATTAGTATTGTTTGAGATGCCGTGTTTTTGATCATTGAGATGTGATAAAGCAATCAAATGAACAACTAATATTATCCCATGCAATAAAATTTATAGCGCAGACCATGCCATAACGCCCTAGGCCCAGATTTGCCATACATTATCAACATAGATATACATATATTATATTATACACTTTGCTTGCAAACATATTATTTCACAATATGCGATTGCATATTTTATGACATTGTTTCATTTTACATATTAATTCGTTTTTATTATACATATTTATTAAATCGTATCTTATCTTTGCCAATTATGAAGCCCTTTTCACTGGCGTTGCGATAACAATTAAAAAATATTTTTTATGTACATTAAGTGTATGTATTTTAATTTTATCAAAGTAAATGTAAAATTAAAATAAAACTATTTTAAATGTATCAATAAAACTTATATCCAAACACTACGCTTCCAAGTATGTTGTTGTTATTTTTGTGTCACATATTTCATTGCGAATTTGAAAAAAATATACTCTATTTGTTTTTTTCAGTATAATCTCACATTCGTAGTTTAAGGTAATTTATCTAATTTTCATTTTCAATTAAAATATTTTTATGTTGCATTAAAAAAAGTACGTTACAAAGTTGAACGTATGTAGTGGTTGGGTATGTATGTATACGTTTACATACAATAACAATAAAATTATTCAGGTATGCTGATAATCGAGGCGCCTGTGTCTGGCAGATCAGAATTCAGCATAAATAAAACTGTCGGTGGTCAAAAAAATGTATATACATATTATGAAGTTATGAAGTTTTTTTGTTGTTGTTGCGGTGACTTAAAATATTTGAACTTCATTCGGTTTCAATAAAAAAAGCTGTCGGTGCCAAATACTTGGCAAGTCTGGTTGTCACATTTTTATCGAATTTACAGGTCTTTTTATAAAATTCAAATGAGCATATTTTAAAGTCGCATGGTATTAACATAGTGTAAGATTTATTACTTAAGGTTTTTTAATACGATAGCAAAAATATATATATAGAGTTATAAAAGTGAACTTGTGAATGTATTAGTGAATATTCATTTACTATGTATGCACGCTACCAATAAAATAAAAGGAAGACAAAGGAAATCAATAACTAGAAATATATCGATAATCAAATTCAAAAGTTTGTAGACATCCTAGTCTTAAAAAACTTGAATATATTTTAATATAAACAATTATGTGTTTAATATGTATATTTTGAAAGGTGAATTTAGTTTTTTTATTTATATTTTTCGATGAAATTGAAAATCTGTAACCTAGGATATATTATCTGAACGATGAAAACGCTCATTTGGTTCTTTTGAACTGGGAGATCGATATATCATCACGTATATAGTAAACACATTGAAATTACAAATAATAGGTACACGGTGATACATTAAAAATAAATAATCATTGAAAAACAAGTTTGCTGTTTCAAATGATTGAAAAACAAGTCAAAACAAGGTGATTTAACGGAAGACCGAGGAAAACTTGGCATAATTAAGTATTTCAAATACTTGAAAGTGGTCAGGTCAGGAGTCGGAATCATTGGCAGGTATGTATGAGGAGATGCATGGATGTGAATGAGGCGAATTCTGTTTTAAAAGACAGAATGGTGTAGCATTCTATTCCCTCTGCCTACCTCGGCGTGGAAGCGTCGTGTTGTGTTAGTTAGTAACGACTTAAGAAATTCGCTCACAAAATCTGGATTATCTCCAATTAAAAAAAAAATAATAAAAAAATAAATATGACTCAAGAAATGTTTCCCATATTGGTTTAATAGTTGCTGTAAGTTACGTGTAATACTTTCCCCTTATTGAAAGTTTTTTTGTACATATATATTTTAATATTGATCCATCATAATGTTTGTAATTTAAAAATAAAAACATCATTCTAGTTCTAATAAATACATTTAACAAATTTATAAGCCATTATTCGTTTATACAATCGTCCATTAATTTTATAACGGGAATTATTGATCGGACGGAATGCTATTGAGTGAGTATTTTATCCTTATTAACTTCTCTTGTCTTTAATATGAAAATGAGGTTAGGTTGTTAGTAAATAGTACCTAAGCATATGCAAGGGGGGTTATTAACTATATATATTTCAGAGTTCTTTCGGTGATCATTAGTGTCAGAACTATCATGATGTATTGAAGTCTATATATCACGGCTGCATCATGATATCACCAACCACTTGACCAGGTCCGAAGTAGATTATCAAAAACAAAAACAAAAATGGAAAAGGTGTTTTGGTTAATTAATTGATTAACTGATAAAATCTTTTTCACTTTTCAATAAAGTTTTTACTTATTCGTTCTGTCTATTTATAATATATGTAACTTACGACATACCTAATAGCATAACCTAATAACCAAATTTTGATAAAAAAACGGGTATAGAAATTTTACATTTAAATAGAACTGGTCTTTGTTTAGATAATCTGGAAAAATTAGAAATAAGTAAAGCGATCAACGAAGACTTACCCATAATGAATAACCAACTAAATTTAACTTCGAGTCCACTTTTGAAAATATTCACATTGTGATTCATTTGTCGTCTTTCTCTCTTTCAAATATTTTATTTATATACAAATGTCAAATCGTAATAATTTGATTTTAATTTTAATGATCTAATGATCTAATGATTTTCCGAAATCGGTAGTCACAAATAAGTGTTTAAAAAGTGGTATTACACAAAGTAAACGGGGGATGGTAAGGTGAGTGTATTACAATAATAATTTATTAAGTTACTTACTTGTCCAAAAAAAAATTAACTTATTTAAATTAATAATCAATAATTTAAAAGAAATTTTTTTACTAAATTGAAACGTACTACTCATCGATCATCCCTCATTTTCCGCAGACGTTAATTTGCCAGTATTATAAAGTTGTAGACTGTAGTATATCGGACGTCCTGACGCCCCGCCCGCAGCCGACCCTGCGTGCGGGTCATTATCTTCTTTGTTCAGCGCGTCAAAGAGACGAAAGTAGTTTTGTGTCGATAGTGATAACCTAGTTTTTATTCCGAGCATGTGACAGGGCAGAGCCGTTAGTCGGCTGTACTCGGATACTCGGCGACTCGTACCCACGGGCCAACAGTCGTGACGGGGAACACTATTGACCGGCGTTTTGGTTATGCAAAAATTTTACGACCGGCTCGCTTCTGCTATCGGCAGGCTCCATCTATTGAAACTTTTATGACACAATCGATAAATGAATATAAATCGATGCCGGTGATTTATATTGTGTGATTCATTATAATAATCCGTTGTGATATAAAAAACGTCTACAGGTTTTTTTTTCTACTTTACATGTTAGCGTAATGCCTCTAAATCTACAAAACAATGGGAGTGGATATGTAATGTAATTTATATTTCATTGTTGTTTACGTTTTTTTTTTATATAACAAAAATTAATAAAAGCTATCCTCGTATTCTATAATAATGTTTACTAAATCTATGTTTTTTTTAAAAATAATCATTTGAATTGATTTTTTATGCATCTTTTTTTATATACATATTCACATACCTAAGGGTGGAAAGCAATATTTATATATTTTTTTGCAGGTCTCAAAATAGTCCTTCATGAACATGAAGGAAACGAAAAGCTGCAATAATTTCCACCCTATAATCTACGGCAGCTACTCTTTAATAACAAGTATATCAAACATAAATATACGAGTATTATAAAAATGTACTGATCGAAAGATTCCGCGCTTTGAAACACAGATTCTATAGTTTCGAATCAATTACTCATCAACAATAAGATGTACTTTTCATGTAAATACACGATTATTTTCATGTAAATGAATTCGGTCCATATTTAATGTTATGGTACTGATGTCATCGGGCAGCGGAGTAAGTCACAGTATGAATAGAGCCTCTTTATATATTGCTCGCGGGTTAGCGGCAATTACTCTTGAACCATAATATGTACGTTAAATGTAAACATACAATTACTACTCACTGTACTTAGGTCAATTCTGATGCTTTATATCCGCTCCTATTGTTTTTTTAAGTAATAAAATGTTCAATGAAAGGAATAAATATTAAATTCAATGTAGAATGTTTCTTTATTACATAGTTAAATCAATAATAATAATAACGTTTAGGCCACCCTTATAGAGTATCCTTTAGGGAATGATAAATAGAGTGTTATCTGTCGTACAAAAAAATATTACCCAAACAAATATGTGATGAAATATGCAAAAATGTACACATGTCGCTCACTCCTTTCAACAACGTCATATATATAAAAAAAGTTTTTTCAGGAGATCGTTTTTTCTAGATTATCTAAACAAAGGCAATTTTATTACCAAATCACATGAATGCTTTAAATATACAAAATACATCGTTTACTATTGATTTACAGATGTTTCCCGTGTTGTGAAACAATAAATAAACACACATATTTGTAAAGTACCTAATTTATCCGATAATTTTCTGGTAACAAGTATGAAAGATGCACGTCACACTTAAACATATTAAGATAAGTGTGTTGAATTGGCAGAGGGAGTCGTGCTTCGTGTGTTTACCTCCCTCTCATGCGGTACTCTCGGCAGGTGGAGGGAGGGGGAGGGATGTACATATAGCGCCCTGGTCCCGACCCACTGATGCCGGCCCGTGATAACCCGAGGGTGCGGCCTAGTGACGAATTCACAAACCTTCTTACGCTGAAGCACCTCGGTGTTTTTATGAATGTTTATATAAAGCGGTGGGCTGCAGGGAGCTCGGAGGGGCTCGCACGAGTCCCTTGTTAAATTTGACTTGGCCTGGCGAGCCCCTTGTTAAATTAAGAGAAATCAATATTCTCTGATTAAATCAGTGCATAAACGCAATTTCAGTGGTTGGTTTAAATGTATTATGAAACATAAAACTTTGTTGCCTTTTGAAATTTCTTGAGAAATATATTTATCAGGAATACGCAATAAAATATCCTGTTCGTTTTTTTTATTAGTTAAATTAAAGAATTTTCTACCATAAAAAAATAAGTCATCTTTATTTTGTCGTTTGATATGAATATTAAGCATTATTTACTGTTTTTAATTATTATCTATTTTGGATAGTAAAAACAAAATGTTACACCTTCCCTCTAAACCTGACTTTTAAGTGAAGTTGAAATTAATTTATGGAAGGTAACACCAACTTATTTTTAATCAAAATTGAATGGTAAGAATACAAAGTACACAAAGCTCCAAACTATAGAATGGTTTATAATCTGCGTATAGGGAAAAATTCATAAGCTGAATATTTGCAATACACGTGTAGATTCTTAAGTGCACTATCAATGTACGAGCGGTTTAAAACGTGGGAAAAAAATCCAGTTTGCGAATTCTTCATATTGCAGTCAGCGGTTACACATGACTGTTCTCAATGCGGCGAGCTTTGAGTACGCGACTGGACAGTAATAAGATGATGGCTTTTCGGGTACCCACCGAAAGCTGTACGGCCCGTTACGTATTGGCCACGCAACTCCAGCTAATTTCAGGGTTTTTGAGGTAAGTTGGACGGAAAATTTAAGGCAATAGTCAATTTATTTTGTATGTTAAAAGCATTGTTTACTTTGTAGTATGGTAATATAACATTCTCCATATCATTTATTATTCACTTTGTGTAAAACCATTATAAAAAAATATTACTTCATGATAACTGGTTTCGGAATAATCATTCCATCATCAGGTCTAATGCAGACTTTAGTGAAATTGTTACGGTCTAATATTTATATGAAAGTAAAATTATTATTTTTATTCTTTGAAAGATAGTTTAGATAGGTTAGTAAGTAGAAACCATTAAAAAACAGCTATTCTTCAACTATTAAAGGGTGAATTATACTTGAATGCAAAGAAAATTTCATCTCCGAAATACCAAAACGACTTAACAATTCCAAAATGTTTCCAACAACAATTTCAACAGAACTTAAAATATTTGGGTACCAAATACTTCAATAACTTTATTACAGATATTTATAAAAATAAGAAATTTAATTCTAAAAAATAAACTAAATGCCTGCATTACATACACAAAAAATCTAAGAAGTATCCCTCACAAGCATAAACAATAAACAATGAGTGTAAGTCTTTCTCCAAGCACAATGGCTTAGTCTCTTTTTTGGAAAGAACAGAATTTTATGATGGTCAAACATAGAAATCTCTATGAAATGAATTAAATTATTTTTTAAAATCTTGTAACTGGAGTACTTTTTAAAAAAAATGAGAATAGAGCTTCAACCTAAACAGCTACCTCGGATGAGTAATACATATGAACAATGGTGAATCTTTTATATCCAAATTGTGGAGGTCTTTGCCAAAACGTTACATTTTCATTATAAATGATTTTAAATAATCAAGAATTCTGGCTTGTGAAATTGATACGTTTCTGTGCAATTTACTGATTTCATATTGGTTTAACACAGGATTGGTCACGTGTTGTCGCAACTTTAATTAAGATTACGATAGAATACTGTACACAAAACAGGAATTAAAAGGATTTTTGTGCAATATTGGAAATGTAACTTAAATAAAAATAAATAATTGAAATAAATAAATAAACTTTTTGGTGAGGACCTCCACAATTAGAAGTATAGAAAATTATGATCGGTTTTAAGCACTCTAGAAGAAGGCACTTGTTCGTGTGCACACATTACAAATGCAACAGGTTGTGCAAGTCCATACATTGTCCGTTCTCAGTACTGCAATCTCGGTGGGCGCCGCATTATTGCGCCTCACGAAAAAGGTCGCCTTTTGACAGGGTCGACAACGCGCCAAAATTTCCGACTCGCCAAAATTTCCGACTCGCCACTGTCGAGAATAATGACAATATAATAATAAGCGTATAATTATATCATTATATTCCTTTATTCCTCTCGACATGGAAACAAAACGAGTTTGAATAGATCGAGAGAGAAATTGCTTATTTTTTCTGAGAATTTTTGGTATAAAATACCACTGCGAAAAGAAAATTTCCGCAGTGGTATTTTATACCTATAAATGTTTAAACGTATAAAAACACTTTATACAGAATAAAATTTCCTTAACATGAAATACATTGAGATTCTTTACGGCCATTATATACAGTTGGATGTATATTTTTTTTATATATTATATTGCATTAGAAATTTTCACAATCAACAAAAATTATGATTTTTCAGTTCGTAGGTACTCTGCTTTTTTTCATAGATGAAAATTAAGACATTTTCTTGACAGCATTTTTTAAAAATAGAACTTATTTCGTCGTTTTCTCTTACATAAATATATTATTTTCGTCGAAATAAAAAAGATGTATATAGAAGTTTTTTTTCCTTCCAAGTAATGTATTAAAAATCAATAACTTCATAGACCAAACAATATAAAATGTATGTAATATTGAAAATATTTATTTGTTTAAATATTTAATGAAATATGTTATTTTGTTAGAGTCTAAATTTCACTCACACTGGGGTAGAAATAGCGGTATTTACCAAGAAAAAAAAAGATATTTACTTAGTAAATACCATTATTTCTTAAAATGTACTGTGACACGTGTTTTGATGCATTCCGCATCATTTTCAAACACTGTAAATATTTGATAATATTTTACGTCGTTCAATCATTTTCAAATTTTTAAACATGAAAACATTTTCTATCGTTCAATAATTTTCAAACACCGTAAATGTTTGAAAATGGTTCGTCGTTACGGTGTTTAAAAATGATGCGGAATGCATCGAAACACGTGTCACAGCAAATTTAAAGAAATAGTGGTATTTACTGAGTAAAAATTAAAATAAAAATGGATACATTTTACCACAAAGTGACGGCCGAATCAATTAATGAAAGAAAAAATAAATTAAAAAATGGATAGATTTTTCCGCAAAGTGACTGCCGAATCAATTAATGAAAGATAAACATAAATTAAAAATGGATAGATTTTACGACAAAGTAATTGCCGAATCGATAAATGAAAGAAAATGTCTCGTTTAAACAGAATTGAATTAATACTTTGAAGTTTTGGGAAGAAGCTTTGGGCGCGGCCGGTGGTCCGCGGTCCGAAAGGGTTCCGAATCCACCGCCATTGCGTCGTGCGTCGTGGGACGACATTTTTACCTCCTCAAACAAACCAGTTTTTACGAAAATGCCTTTTTATAACAGCTTTATAAATTATCTCAATTATACAGTCGAACAAGCTGTTCTTGCTACTAGTGGAGGATTTTTTTAAACTAAATTTCATTTCTTTTAAATTTAAATTTTACTTGGTATATACCACTATTTCTATTGTAATCTTGATAATAATGACAGGTGGTTCCATGCATTACACATAATTTTCAAACACTATATATGACGGTGTTTGATAATGATTTTGTATTTATCGAAACACGAGTCAGAATAGATTTTATGAAATAGTGGTATTTACCAAGTATTTTTTTTTAATGTTTCTTTAAAAATAGACAGTCAAATTCTTGAAAATTCTATTTATATGAACCAATTTCGAAACACTGTTCTTGAATCACTAGAACTTCACTACAGACATCTATTGGTGAGATGAAGAATTTGAGTGGTGTGGTTGTCAATAATAAGTAGAATTGGTGAATGTTACACGTGTGCAAAGTGATCACTTAAACGAGCCTATGACGGTCGTTAGCCCCGTAAATGCCCAGACTTCTCTATTCTTCTTTGTCTGAGAGGAGATGTTAATTTTTTTTATTTAAATAATACCATTCATTATAATGGGTTTTTCTTAATTTTTTATTTTATGTGGGCATTTTCTCGAAAATAAAGACATGATTTAGGCGGAAATAAAAAGCATATGACGCGCGATAGTCGCTTGTCACGGGTATAGGGAACATATTAAAAAAAAAGGTATGCTACTTTATTCAATAAAAACTTAAGACGTATACGTGCTGTTTTCTTCATATTATTTTGAGGTGACTTAATAGTTTTTTTTTCGTAAATTGTTAAGTGTGATTGCTAATATCGATTATTTATACAATCGTAACCAGTGAAGAGTTTTGATTTACATATTCGTTAATTTATCTTTAATTTTTTTGCTAAAATCTTTTTTTTTCTTTTCGTTGTTATTACTTAGATAAGTTATGCATTCAATAGGCAAAAAATAAACACAATTATTTCACGATCTATCAAGACGGACGATTCTTTCATATTATTTTAATGTAAAGGGAATGTAAAAATCATTATTTGTACGTTTCGTTGTTCCTCCATCCATAACCTCTGTTTCTGTCAAGAATATGTTAATTTAAACTTTAATTCTCCTATTTAAAAAATGTAATTAATACTTTAGTGCTTAGGTGTTGATATGTTGATATTTTATTGAATATGCAATCTGGTACAGTAAGAAAAGCTGGGTTCTGTGGTTAGGTCTACTATTCGACTTCTCTAAAGCTTAAAGAAGATCGAGATAAACCTTATAGATAGATATCCTTAAAGATATTACAAGGAATTATTTACACAATGTATAGACAATGTAAAGAGTAATATTCCCTATAACTCATCCGAAATCTCTGAAAGTAATTCATTAGTTTCTTGTTCAGGCAACACCGTATCTAGAATAAAACTCCGCACTTCCGGCGACGTAACTACACACTAAAGTATTTGACGGTCAATAGTAGGTGATGATAAACTGGTTAAGTGACTCTGGTTAGTTGAATCTATGAGAAATTGAGCGATGGTTATCGCGTATCGTAAAATAAACCGCGGTCTCACTGTATTTTTATGTGGCAAAGTGAAAGTATAGTGATTTACGATATCACTTATTTACGAGTATAAAGTAAATCCAGTGGCAACACGAGTGATGCTCATGATCTCCGTATGGAATGAGTCGGTGTTAATTTTAGAAAACATGGATGTTCACTATTTCAAAATGGTTTAGCCTGATGCATTGTGGGTTTTAAAAACTCTATGAATAGCTTACAACCAGTTAAAATCTATGTTAATGGTAAAAATCTATACATGTAAAGAAAATTGATGAGTGTGATGGTTTTTGATCGCCTATTAGAAATATTTTATGCATCATTCATTTGACGGTAACCATGGATTTATTACCCATTTGAAATTATTTAGTTTAGTACAGTTTTAGTAATTCATAGAATGGACCAAATCGTCTAAAAATGGGATTTACTTTAATTTAAGTAAAATCATGTGGAATATATTTTTTATTATTACACCACATGCCGTTCTTATAAGTAATTTTAAAACAATTCGTTCAACCTGTAAATAATTACAGATATTAAAACTATGGCGAATAAAATAGTTTTTTTTTTAAATGGGTATTTAATCTACAAACTAACGATTTGAAGACATTTTTACTATTAATATTACCGTAAGCATTAAAAATTATTTTAAAATCTTAAAAAGTAACAATGTTCATTATTTTTATTCGCAATTAAAACAAATGAACAACCCTTAAAATCTTGTTTGAAAAAAAAAAAAAACATTGGTTTGTAAAAATTGAGTCTCAACTTGAGACGAAGCATCTGTCGTCTTTATAAGAAAGAAGATGGATATCTGACATTTGGCTGACTTAAGTGATCACTGTATTCACTTGTGTAACTTCACCTCTTTGCCCATTATTGAACATACATATACATATATACTTCAATAGCATCAATTTTTAAATTCACTATTGTTAGATTTCCACCGTATGTTAGTTGTTATTTGATAGACGTAGAACTTGTCGCCAGTAGGGTGAATTCAGCGCTTAATTGTTTTTTTTTTAATGTTTTAATAATCGCATCGAATTTAATTTTATGTTTTCATGTAAGAAAAATTTTCCGATAATTGTGAATTTAAACACGAAAAAATCCTATGAAGGCCTTACTCACAAGAATAAAATTCACTAAGCGTCGGTCGTTATCTTGGATATTTATTGTTTTTTAGAATGTACAGGTATATCGAAACAATATTTTTATATATTTTTTGAACTCCTTACCTTTCAATTAGACTTTTCTTTTTAACATATATTTTTTCTAAAAAAACTCATTTTTACAATACATAAAACGATGTATAAAGAAAAAAAAACAATTACGTTAAATGTTACCTGGGTTTACAATGCAATCAACGTATGTTGAGTCTTAATATTAAATTTTTATCGAGTTGAACGTAATAAAAGTAGAATGAGATCTCGATCTCTGTCTGTTTGGGCAGTAGTAATGCATAATGCATGGTAGTTGGCAGAGTACCTATATAATGATTTCCATCTGCTCAGACTGCTTGGCGCTCTTGTACGTACTCCGAGTGAACCAGTTAAACCTTCATTAAGTTATTTCCCGCACAGGTCAATGCTTACTGCTTACAGCATGGGAACTACAAGTACATACTACTTCCTATGTATGCAGATAAAGTGAGAGGAATGTGGAATGTTTTTATTATTTTTGACTCGGTTTTGTATAAACGGAAACGTCACGTTTTTTTTAATCTTCAACACTTATTATTATTGTAATGGTTTTATCCAACTCAGGTTTTATTAATTAAATTAATTAATTAATTAATTAATTCCGAAGATGAATCTCTTTCAACAATAGTTTTACCAGCCACTCATTGCTGAGGTTTAGATTGGTGAAATAGAAAAGATAGAAAATAAAAAGCATACATTTCTTGTGTAATTTCAAATATTTGTTAAGCGATAAAAATATTAAAAGTCCATGAAACAACCATACAATCAAAAACATTGGATATTCTCAGTGACAGTAGTTGTCAAGAAGCACGCTGTCCGCCACGGGTAATGAGTATTGAGTTGTTTTGCCACTGTTTTGCCTGTAACAGGTGCATATAAAAACACGCACGTGTTTGAATGCAACTTTCGAATGACTTTGGGAGATTTGGAACAAACAAAGATTAATATTTTTATTTATATAGATGACAATTATTGAATTTAAAGTTATTACTCAAAATATTAGTATTTTGATGGAAAAAAAATTAAATGTAATTTATATATTTTTTAAATCACAATTAGCGATATGATAGGTATTTGATTTTGAATCTATACTTTAGTAGGAATTTTACAAACACAAGGGAGACATCGTTCAGCTTTTTCGATTTATCGAAAGCTCTACATCTACACAGGTGGCATATTCCACATTTGCTGCGTTTACTATGGCTGCTAATAACAGAGTATTTCATCGTGGGATGCACCTTTATGCCGTACAAGCAAAATAAAGTTTTATTAATTAGCGTGAAAATTATTGCATTGTAATAATTTAGACATTGTTATACTTAGTTAGTTTGTGTAAAATTAAATGCATTTGGTGATGGGTTCACATGACACTAATTTATATGGGAAACAACGGTTCAAAATAAGTTTTTAGGTATATGTTTTGAATATTGAAAGCATTTACTTTGTGGATCATATTGATATATTATTTCGAGAAATAAAAATACTTTGCTTTTTGATCCACTCACATTTTTTAATAACCAACTAGTTTCGGCAACCTGTTGCCCTCTTCAGGGTTTGAATCATAAAGTCATAAATTAAAACCTGAAGAGGGCAACAGGGTGTTGCCGAAACTACTTAATTAATAAAAATGTTAGTGGATCAAAACACAAAGTATTTTTATTTCTCGAAATAATATTTAGGTATATGAATTAATATTCGGTAAATGAAAAAAAATCTAAAGATCTATTGACGTAGGATGATTTTTTTTACAACATTTTGAGTGTGTCTAAATACTAGTTAAAAAATCTGGATTATCTCCAATTAGTTATTTTTCATATTCCAAGGAGTTATTTTGTATATTATAATATAAAAAAATTCTTATAATTGGAGAAAATTAATGAAAATACTTCATATATATAGAACTTCCAAGAATTTGAGTAGTGTGGTTGTCAATAATGGGTGGAATTGGTGAATGTTACACGTGTGTAAAGTGATCACTTAAACCAGCCTATGACGGTCGTCAGTCCCGTAAATGCCCAGACTTCCATATTCTTCTTCATCTTTGATGAGATGTCAAAAAATAATTTGAAAATAAAAAGGTTTTATTTTTGGAGGTTGGTTCATATTTATTTTAGTAAAGAGTGTTTCTATAAATTCTAAAATATTTTGACGAAAAAAAGCTTTAATTTATTTTTTTATTAGCATAAAATATAACTTTCGTACCTAATAAAAAGGTACCCGAGGGTAAAAGGTGCATGAAATGAGTGCCAAAAATTGGAAAGTTCCTGAATGTTGGAATACGTGACGACCTATGTACTGTGTAGCCTCGAAATATTTAATGATACTTAGCCACTTTTACTGGTACTTACAGTTAAAAGCAAGGCGTGCAAGTATGGGAGATAAATTTTATATACATATGCATATTTAAAGGCTAAGTATGGCGATGGTATTCAAATTATCAGTGCTATAAAAATAAATCTTTGTGCATACACTGGGTAAAGTAAAAAGATGAGATTTGATCAATTACTTTATGTGCCTACCTACTACATAACTAGCTAACCGACCATCATGCCGCTTCCCCGCAAGGGTAGGCAGATAGAATAGAATGCCACACCAATATGTGTTAACATTCTTCGCCTGTTCCACATTCATGAATTTCCTCATATATACCCGCCGATCATTCCGACTCCTGGCCTGACCACTTTCAAGTATTTGAATACTTGATAATGAAAAGTTTTGCACTTTCATCAATTTATTGGGATCATAACAAAATTCTCAAATAATTGTGTTATGAAAACTTTAATTTAGAATATTAAAATGATGGTCACAGTAAACGATCATGTATAATTTTAAATCAACATCTCAGAGAAGCACAATTGTCCTACTTAATAAAGTTTGTTGTGTGACCTACGTACTTTGAATTTGGCATGGGAATAGAATTTTACGCCTAATTGAATTGATTTGGAAGAACAATCGTCGAAGTAAATCAGGTAGTGCTTTTCAGCTCTCAGCTTAGAGCACCTTAAGTTTCCATCATTCTGGGATTGACTTTTATCACTATTACTATTACAATGATTGATCATAAACCTGGCACATACAAATTTCTTATGCAGTCCACGAATTTGATATGTCAAAAAGTTAAAATATATGTGACGAATGTGAGGGAGAAAACAGAACTAGGATGACCGAAAAAGACTTGACACGATCAGATCAATCAGAACCTAAAATCTGGCGGTGTCAAAAGTCTGCGTGATCGGAGGGCATGTATGACTAGATGTATGGATGTGAAGGAGGCGAGGAGTGTATGTCAGGACAGAAAAGTGTGGCGTTCTATCCTCTCTGCCTACCCCTGCGGGGAAACGGCGTGATGGTAGTAGTAGTAGTAGTAGTAAAAAGTTAAAATATCTCCTAAGTGAAGCAACCCAGATTTGTGAACAAGTATTTGGACGTACTCAAAAAGTTGAGGATAAAAATTATTAATTGCAGTTTGCGAATAGGTCTTGTCCCCTTGTTCTTTTGACATGGGTCCGATGACGTCTAGATCGAGTTTGAGTGATTCCAGTACTCGGTCATGGCCATACATAGTACTCACCGCCATACATTACTGCGTGCGGAGGGCGCGGCTCGTTACGACCAGAAATATTTAAAAAAGGTCGAAGCCATTTCGGATCTTAAAACGAGACGTTGCGTTGACGCGGACTTATTTCGATGCTCCGGTTGCCTTGCACATTTATTTGCACTTAAAGATGTTCCGAAAAGGATAATGTTGTAAACTTTTATTTTATTTAATTTGCGGCTAATGCCTTTAACAATATTAATAAAAATATGTACAATAACAATAAAGAATACACTAACGAAAATCATCATTATCATCAAGCAGCGAGAAAGTGAAACACAACGTTAAAATTCACCCGTTATAACATGAAGAAGAAATGCTAAGAAAGTACAAACTTCAAGGTGGATAACGAAATATAAATAAATCTTTACTTTCAAAAGCATTGGCTAACATGTGAAGCCAAACATTTGTTTGTCTTCATCACAAATCTTGAGGTGAAGTGTTCAAACTCCTAAATTTTACCCTACTATGTGATGTTGTTAAAATTAATAAGTGTTTGTTGGTGTATCGTGAGTAATCTATTGTTGATATAATATATCTTAACATATAACAATAACTAGGATATGCGAATTTACGACTGCACAATATGTTTTTATTTCAATTCATGTTAAATGTTTACTTGGCAAACTACATTTTATAAAACTACTACTACTGACCTTTATCCCCGTCTAATGATGCATCGTTTTTTATTTGAAGGCAATGTCCTATCTTCGGGTACAAGACCAGATGATAATATTTAATATATATATATATTTGAGTGAAAATACTCATACGGTGCCAACTCGCTAATCCGAATGCTCCGTTATCCGAAACGCGCTATAATCCGAACGATTTTAAGGCTCTAATGATGGCGAGCTGCTGATGCCAGATTAAAATTTCCACCTTATGAAGCCGTAAAAATATTCTACATACCCATCAAGTCGTCTCAAACCCTGAGGAATTAATGGTTTTGAGACGAATGCATGTTTTAGCCCTTAAACACCAGTTAGGTTCTTTTTTTAAAAATAAAATACCTGATTTATTCAAGCTAATATAAAAATGTAATTTTTTTTAATTATTCATTCAGTACCTAAATAAAGAGCATTTTCATTTAACTAAATTTTCTTTTTTTCTCTATTTTTTTTTCAAAAATTTTTTTTCAAAATTCCTAATCCGAATTACTCGCTTCACAATTTACGTTCGAAATAGCGAGCTGGCACTGTATTTTGACCTTTATTTTGACCCCTGGGAGTCGAATCCAGGAATATAGCACAATAGCCAAATGCCTTACCACTACACAATAAAGGCGGAGAAAATAAACAACGATGTAAAATAAAACCCAGTGGTTATCATTTTGTTCGTTTATAACCTTATTTTGCTACATAAGAGTTGTAATTTTGCAGCCTAATTTTGTTATGTATTTGATGCAAGATTTAAGGCTCCGACGCTTGACAGAGCATCAGAATAAGCCGGCTGATGTCATAGTCAGTCGGGTGACGCCCCTGCTACCCCGGGGCTCCGTGAGAATTTGCTGGAGAAATTCCGTTACCGAGATCATTATATAGAATATAGATCGATGTGTTCCGCCGATACTGCGGATGATGTCACCTCAAGCGCGGGATATTAGTGAGTATCGCTTTGTTTTCTCGAGGAAAAGCCTCCTGGTATGCTGACTTCCGATCACTCGGCCAAGATATTTGTTCAATATGACGAGTCATATCCTTTGATTTTGACCTGCTAACAAGTATCTAGTCTACTTCACCTAGCATTGGACTCAATACGTTTGAAATTCTTTCTACATACTTCGTAACGTTTCTAAACATTTGCATTTTAAAATGAGCAATCTAAGCACGGAGTTGGTTTAAGAGAAGTTTTAGTCGTACTAGTATATTGTATAATATTAATAATCTAATGTTGATGCATTTTCCTGATTTCTTATGCCACATGGTTTGAACTCATTATCCAATTTCCAGACTGCATTGCAGCAATTTTCTCGGCTAGCTGTGCAAATCGAAACGCTGTCATTGTAATATATGAAATACCGTAAAATTCTGAAAGCCATATGTGAATATTCTTTAAAATCCATCTTTATAGCATTATACTTAGAATGTTTAGGCTCTTGGAATTTTATTTTAGAATTTTGATGAGGTTTTTGTGGAAAATGCATTTTCATTTTGATTTAACATGTTTTTTCTGTCCTGGAATAGATTACTAAGATTTTATTATGATACTATAGATTTTAAAGGATTTGAAACTTTATTTAAATATATAAAGCTGTTTATACAACTATTTGATACAAAAATAGCTCGATAGTGTATGTAAATAATTGAAAATATTTTAAAAAAATCATAAATTGCAGTATAAATGATCAAGTAATTAAAACATTGTGTATTTTTGACCAGTAAAAGTAATATAAGTAAAAGTAACCAAGTAATATGTGATCACTAGGCAGTTAGGGATCCAAGAAAATAATTGAAAGCAATATTTCAGGATAGATTTATATTATCCACTGACACTTCGTGATGGAATTGCATTTTTAATTTATTATTAGATTAAAACCAATATTTTTAGCTTTTCCACTTTTTTATTTGACCAGCGACCGGGTTTCGTCGTTACCGACATCTGTCTGTCTGTCATCGACACCAGTCTGATGATGTCGGTAACGACGAAACCCGGTCGCTGGTCAAATAAAAAAGTGGAAAAGCTAAAAATATTGGTTTTAATCTAATAATAAATTCAATATTTCAGGAGTTTATTGAAGATCGCTAGTGTTGGTACAATTTTCACGTGAAGAAGTTACACATTTCACAGTCTAGCCGCTTGTACAGAAAAGGAATTACTGAAGAATGATGTGTTGTGTCCAGGGGTGGAAAGCGTTTTCTCCCGAGAAGAACAAAGCAATAAACCACGATCAAAAAGGTACATTATGTTTTTAACAAGGTTCACTTGGGTTGTTAAAAACATAAAAAAATATTTTTTTTACAAATTCGTAGTTTAAAAGTAATTCTTTATCAAATTGCCTAATGATTTTCCCTTATTTAGTTTAGCAACATATCACGGTTCAACAATTCCGTTCATTTTATTATCCTTTTCTTACGCTGATAATATTAAAATATTTGAGATAAAAATACATACAATAATTGTGAATTATATGAAAACTTACATAAGTTAAAACAATAGATTTATTTTAATTAACGCAGAGACTAATCGAAGATATGTTAAACTTCTGACAAATTGAGGAATATGTAAACTTTAGTCCACGATGTATTCGCATTCCATTATAGATTCAAGCCTGCAAGAATGAGCACTGAAAAGATGAATTGACTTTTGTTCTAACTGTTCATCTTGTAACGGATCAATATTATAATTGTTCGATATAATATGAGTGTCAAAGAAAACTGAATTCCTGTTTGTATTGTTATAGAAAGGTGTAATGTTCAATGATAAATGGCACATAAACCGCTTCTAAAAATTAGCGACATTTTGCAAAATATTCACGTATTGTCTATCAATTCACAGTTATAATACGTATCTTCATTTCTAATTTGAGTAGCTTCAGAAAAATTATTTCGAAAGATAGAAAACAAATATACATATGCGTCATAGGTGTAACGAGTACTATGGCGAATATGTGTATAGTATATATGCTATTATTAATATTTAAAGGATTTACTCATAGTTGTTAGTCATTTTTACTTTTACATTTCTATTTTTTAAACTAAAATGTCGGTAATGTTAATATGGTAAATAACCACTCACCGAGATATTTGTCTACCGGTTTTGAGACGTACATGTCTCTTCGTCGGGACAATTACTAAATCAGTATGCAAACAATACTATACTATCGTATAGTATTGTTTGCACTACTACCATAGCATTATTCACACACTTACAACCACATAAAATGTTAACCACATGCGATTTTGGTCGACTCGAGGACTGAACATTGAGCAAAATCGCATGTGATTAATATTTTGCGTAGTTGTAAGTATGTGAATGGTGCTATGGTAGTGACGTGTAGTATTGTTTGCATGCTTTTATAGTGATTGTCCTGACGAAGAAACGGATATGCTACGAAACCGATAGATAAAAATCTCGTTGAGTTGTTATAACTTTTTTAACATTACTAACATTTTTGTAAAAAAGTAGTGTAAATTATAGATTTTGAGTACCGTATTCAAAAAAAAAATAGTATGGATATTTAATAAGAGTCATTAAACAAAACTATTCGAAATTAGATCACGACTGGAAGTAAATTTTAACAGAATGTATTATGCACATTCTAAAAAAATAGAACAAAACGATAAACATCGAACCGGCAACCAATTTTTAGAATAACAACCCCTAATTATGCAAATTTGTGGCATTGGTATTGGAATTGTAAAGTCATTTGGGCGTAGAATTTCTATTTTGAACCAGTAGGTTTTGATTGAGTAAATTCAAGTGTTTTAATTCGATAAATTAAGTATAAATAGATGTTTACATTGACATTTCTTGGTGGAAATGCTTTTAATATAATAAAACAACTACTTATATAGTTTTTTTCTACTTTTATTTTATATCGTTACCAATATCACCAGCAGCCTGTTGATGTCGGTTACGACTAAACCCGGTCACTGATCAAATATCATAAAAATAATAATGAAAGTACTATTTACTGTTGAGAAGTTGTAATAAGAACGATACATCTGATGAAAAACTGTTTGCGGAAAGTGATCATGTCTTGATAGAATGAGTAATATATTATTTAGTCCTTATCTGATTTAATTAAAAATGAATAAATGTAAAATCATATATAACAATAATAATAAAACCCTTATCCGCACCCCAATGGTGCATAGGGCACTGCTTCATATAAACGCAGTGTTATCTCGATCGTTTACACATGAAGGAAAGGTGATCAGCTCTCCGCTTCAGGTACCAGTGCAGGGTGATATTGAATAAATATTAAAGTGAAAAAATCACTTATATTTATTTGACCCCCCCTGGGAATCGAACCCGGGACCTCCAGAACGGTAGCCGAGTCTGCTGACCATTACACTACGGAGGCGGAAACTCGTATAGTCAGATGTTATTTAAAAAAAATAAATATGTTTCATGCAATGAAGAAATATTATCTGTATTACCTAGTCATATGTTAAAGTTGGTATAATACACAATACGAATATTTGATAAAATGTCAAGTTGGACCGGTAGTAGGTACGGAAAGAAATATGCCAAATAAAATGTCATTGCCCTCTTTGAACTGATGCAGACAAGCCTGTGAATATATTATACTGTATTTGTTTCAAAAATATGTATTGTAAATGGCCAATACGTGGTTTAGAATGTTGTTTTCAAAAATAATAGTTTAAAAGAAGTGAAGTTAGCTTAACAGAATTTAGAATTTTTATTTCGACTTAGTTTATAATAATAAATATGAAGGTTGTTAGTCTTTGAGACTTTTTGCAATTGATGAAATTTACTAAAATAATGAAAAATGTGTGCATTTTATTATAAACATAAATATTTCATAAGTCATACTATTTTTGTAGGTCTAAGAGGATAGTTATTAAAAATATAAACAAAATTGCTGAAGAGTAGATTTGAACCAAGAAATTGACTTAGAATACTTAAAAGAAATATGAATTCGTAATATTCTACAGTTTAGAAAAAATAAATAAAAGGAAAAAAAAAAGTTGCACAAAAATTGTTATGTAAACGAAAATTCCGATTTCGCGCTATTTTAGTAGGCCTAGGTAGCGGCTCGTTATTGAAAATAGGTAGGTATTAAGTTGAGGCAGAGTAGATTCGTAGCCAGAAACTAGGAGCAAGATTAATAATAAATATGATGGTGACAGTATAGGATTGGGAGGAAAAGTTATATAAAAAACTTTTTGCTTTTTTCGGATAATATAAGCGAGCATCTCAATATCATACAATTTTTGTAGGTCTTAGTGGCTCGTTATTAAGATATGTAGGTATCAAGTTGTGGTACAGTGGGTTCGAATCCAGAAACTCAGCGAGACTAACCGCGGGACCACAGCCCGATTATATAGTAATATACAATATTCAACGTGTTGTTTTCACGATGTAGTAAGGGAATGAGAAACGAGAACGCGTCAAGAAATGCGATTGCGAATAAATTAGGTTCTCAAAAGTAATATGTAAAAATGAAGATAATATTCTGTTTTTTCCCGCGAGCGGGAGTATTCCCGCGACTTTTTGATTAAAAAGCCGTCACGTACACCACTTAACCACAACGCTTGTCAAAGGAAATAAATAAGCAAATAAATGGGTCGGCTTTAAACTTATCTCTCCGAAATTACAGCTACTCATCCTCTTTGCAGATGGGAAAACACGTAGAGACGCGTGTATACTTAAAAAGTCAATCCGCAGCTTTATTGACACTTCAATTAAAATAATCAATAAACAAATAAACAATCGCATTTACACATGTCAGTATGGGTAGTTGTAAAACGCCGAATATGAATCCGCCGTGACCTCGATTCCGTACGCGCGGAGTACTTTCGTCTGCTTTTACACATGATTAGGTAGGCGATAAAAGTCATCAAACATGTACAGCGGCGTACCTGTATGTCGGAGAGTGCGCCGTATGCCGTCCCGAGCCGCGGCCGAACGAGAGTCTTCATACATCATTGTTCGACCATCAATCCCGGGCCGCGCTTGTAAATCACAAGACGCCCAACGGACATACAACTGGTAATTATGAAATTTTAAAACCGCTGAAATAATAATACACGTCGTGATTCGTTTATCAGCGAGAAACCGCGACTGAAAAAATCCGCCATTAGTCCGGCTCGGTCCCATTTTGCATCGCGCGGAATGGCAGCGCCTCGCGGTGCGTCGCCGTGCGAGAACGCCGATGCGACTCGATCGCGAAGCATTGATGGCTAACGCGAAAATGACAGCTAATCAAGAAGCGATCAAATAAATACTATAATTGTTATATTTCTATTCGGAATCAAAGTTTGATTGACGGATGACGATAAAAAGCGTTCGGCGGGCTCGGACGATGACAGCCGCGGGCGAACTTTAATTGATCCTAAGGCAAATAATCATAGGCTTTATGAACATATTGATTAAACTAACGTTAGGTACTGATAATATTTAAATTGCCATGTAAGATCTTAATTCGTTAGATTTACATACGATTAGGTACCTACCTGCCTATAATGTGGGTACCTTCATAATAATATACATACGTGATAACCTACCTAGTATGTTTGTATAATGTAATTGTGTTTGTTTGTGTTTCAACATTTATCCTACTATAAGCTTCGAACATACTATTGTTAAGAGATATATTTATGTTCTTATAATAAATATTAAAATGTCAAAGTCATAATATTTTCATATGCCTAAGCGGCCCATTACAAAAAATATGAACTAAGTTGTGCTAGAGTGGGTTCAAACCCAGAAACTTAAGCTTAGAGTATGCGACACTGTCACATTACAATATTAAACCAGGGTAATTGCTTATTTAATTTCTTTGTTTGTTTTCTATCATTACGTTAGGGCCACTGCTATAGAAACTTAATAATAAATTGAAATCATATATTTAAACAGGTTTTGTATTATTTTTTGTCTCCACATAGATAAAGAAGTTATTGATGTGGAATTAAGTGACCTCTAAGTGAGGTAAAATCCAGCATTTGGAAAAAAAGGACACACAATATTAATAATAATATTTCATTCATATTATGTCCTATAAAACAACTCAAATTAACTATAAAACTATAAAATTAAAATATAATATTAAATTAAAATATATATAAAATTAAAAATTAACTATAAAATTATAAAGAAATAAAGATAAATAATAATTTTGGGTAATTTGTATAGACCTAATTCTGTGAAATTCTACCTGAAAAAGCTAGATTAAAGTTAATGAAACATGAAAACTCCCATAAGCATCAAAAACTAAATTTTATTTCCATAGAATTTAGAGAATAACTAAAAAAAATCTTGAAAACTGATAAGTTTATAGGGTTTCGGTCACGACACTAGAGGCGAGTGTCAATTATAAAAGAAAAGGCGTGGCGACGATGGTGACGCTCCGCACATTTTTTGTTATTGATGCTGCAACCCGGCGCTTTGCCGTTTGCCACCCTTGTCGTGACCGGAGCTTAATAGTAATATGTTAAAGGAAAGTGATTCATGGTAGCATTTGAATGATACTAAGTATTATGTCCAACGAGTCAGCTAACAAATGAAGATACCGTCGACTATTTTTTTTATTAAAAAAACAGCAACTAAATATTAAGTTGACGGATATTTTCCAACCAACCAAGTATGTTAGTTAAGCTTGTCCCATTTCTTGCTACTACAACATGCCTTTTTTAAACATTAAAAATACAATGGGGTAGGTTTGAGTGCATCTAATATATATCGAAATCATTGTAATGCATTTTACAATATAATGTATAATTTTCATTAAATTTGCACTGTCACAGTAAATAAAAAATTAAAATGTTAATTCATCACCAAAAGTTTCATCGGAAGCCTTTTTCAGAGCATAAAATTGCTTGTCACGATAATTGTTATAGTTTACTTTTTTAATACACAATTTAGCACCTAACTTTAGTTATTCTAATTATAATGTTAATATTTCTTTAATCATTAGTAACCTCAATGCATTCGGCCACGCGTTGCTAAGGCCCAGTCAGTTAAACGGAAAAGAAAGAACAGAGATACTTTTAAAACATGTGCGAATTCAAATGCAACGTTGTGTCAAAAATTTGTATCTGAATAACTTACGTGTATTGAATAACTTAGATACACGATTTTTTATTTACATAGATACATTTTTATAGTTTTTAAGTTCAGAGTAATTTTTTTTAATTTAAAAACGTGATTAAATGTAATATTTATGATATGATTAAAAAATATACACCGCACCTCTTTTTGTCACCAATAAACGCGACAAACATCATTCCTTTCTTTGCCACACCTAGCTTACTGTCAAATAAGTTTTGCTATTTTCCTACCTACCATAAACCATATTAAACTTACTTTAAGAATTTCTGCTAATTGGAAAGTTTTAGCATAAGAAAAGTATACATTTTCAGTTTCTTTGAAACACTCATATTAAAACAATAAAATGCAGGTGTGTGATAATATGGGAAAGTAAATATTATAAATACCCACGGTAAAACAGTATATTATAATAAAATTGCCTCAGTGGGTAGAATGCAGGTTGGTACTTATAGTTTTATATCCATTTGATGATTAAAATATAAATAAAACAACCTACACAACAAACAATTTATTTTTACTGTAAAAGAAATTGGGAAAAATAAGAAATTAATGTCTTTTTTATAGTGAAATTAAATAAGGACACGTCTGAAATATTACATTTTTACATTTACGAGATTTTACTGTAAGATTATTTGTTTATTGAAAAAAATTAAAATAATAAAAAATATTTATCCAATAAAAAGAGGTTATGTTTTTTAATCTTCCACTTCATTTAGTTGTTTTAACCGAATTATTCTTTTGATAAAAGTGTGATTATATATTTACCTTTTTTGTTTTCTGATAATTTTTTAATATTATTTCTCTAATATATGAACAATAACATGTGTACATCAAGCAAAATGAAAGACAGCGGTTGGCGTCATTTGACTATGGAACGACAGGTCTTTGATGCTTTTTAAATTATTTCGTTTTGACAAAAATCAGTTGCCAAGACTGTTTTTGGAAATGGTTTTTCGGGTGATTACTGTCAATATACTAGCTTACTAACTAAGTAACCACCATGCCGCTTCCACGCTAGGGTAGGCAGAGAGTATAGAACGCCACACCACTCTTTGAAAACATTTTTGCCTCTTCCATGTTTACGTAATGCATCTCCTCATACATAACCGCTAATTATTTTGACTTCCTATCTGATTATTATCATTAATCAATATTAAGGGAACTAGATTTTCTAATTCTTGCAAATTTGTAGGTATAAATTGAAAATAATTATGGCTTTTAACTATCTACAAAATACAACTTATTTAACATTCGCTTTGAACTTTCCGTATTTACCATAATGTTGTTAATTACACAAGGTCAGAGTTCCACATTTAAAAAAAGTATGTATCGTATATGATTGATAGACATAAGGATTTTGTTACTAGATGCAAGGGGTACGTTTGAAAATGCTGCACTTATCTATGTAAAGCATCAAATACATATTTTAGTTGAAGAGCTTTAAAACTAAAACATATATTTGCACAAACTCATACAAATATATCAAAAGAGCGCCATATCCTAGTTTGGTAGACAATAAAAGCAAAACAGGCTTCAAGGGTTCGATTCCACTTATTGCAAAAATAAATTCTAATAACAATTTATTGTTATTATGTCTGACATTGATTTTTACCTAAAAAAACCTCCAGGTTTTACCTAAAAACACATGTTGCACAGTTAAAAGTTCAATAAGTGGCTTGATATTTATTTTTAATACATTTAATTATATTCTTAAACTTTAAAAACGATCTCCTGAAAAATCGAGAATTTTGATTTATAACGTTGTTGAAAGGAGTGAGCGATATGTATTAAACAATGGTTGGCAATAAGATTAAAAAATGAAAACAAATAACCACGAAATTATTTATGTATGCTGATGAATTATTTGTCTATAAGCAATTTGAATTTGTTTGAAAAATCGGTATTTAGATTCTCAAGAACAATACAAATATTTCCATTTTTTTATAGATAAGCCTAAGCGTCTTGCGTTTAAATTTGTAGTGGAGTAGAGAGTAACAATATTGGTATATAAATATCTTCATGATGTTATACCCAAAGCAAACCTAAAAACAAGTACCTCTTAACTTTTACCAGATATCTATATTTTTATGTCTCCGCCTCCGTAGTATAATGGTCAGCATGCTCGGTTACCGTTCTTGTGGTCCCGGTTTCGATTCCCGGGGGGGGGGGGGTTAAATAAATATAAGTGATTTTTTCAATCAAATATTAAATCACTATAACCCTGAACTGGTACCTGAAGCGGAGGGCTGACTTTTCTTTCATGTGTTAACGATCAAGATAACACTGCGTTTATATGATGCAGTGCCCTATGCACCATTGGGGTGCGGATAAGGATTTGAGGAAGGATGAAGATATTTTTATGTGCGGTATTTTAAAAATGATAAATTAAACTTTTAATCTGATTTTATTTTTGATAATATCTATTTTATTCTTGCCAGTGCCCTTTACTATAACCTTAAATATAATGTGTACCCACACACAGGGCATGCTTTTGTGGGATCTTTTTTTGTTTGAATATTTTTTTATATTTTTTACCTGTTGTTATAATATATTGTGAAATGAAAAAGAATTTAAAGAAAGAAAAAAATATAACTTGTTTAACGCGTATAGTATTACAAATAATTATAACATTACAAATAATTTTAAATTTTGTACATAAAAATTCATTATAAGAAAAAAGGTACGGAAAAAAACCTGTCGGTGGTCCAATATCACGCACTTCGGATCTAAGGTGCAATTCACTGTTAATTCGAATATTATAAATGTTATGTATATTTTTATACATAGTATTTAATATACATATTTAGTATTTAATATAGGAGTATCATAATACTACGATGCTCCCATAAGGGAATTGTATCCATTAGTTTATATAAATATGTACAAGTACGGGTATGCATCCCCGAGTCACCTAGCCATGCTCTTCTCCCTTTCCTACCTAATAAGCAAGCCGCATTAAATTTCCATAAAACATAAACGTTATTCTGACCTGACAACTTTCAAGTATTTGAAATACTTATCACGCCATGTTTTGCTCGGTCTACCTCTGCTCCTATTACCAACCACATTCGGCTTATAGCTTTGTTAAACTTTTCTTTCTTCACTCGTTCGATTCACATGCCCAAACCACATCAACACACCTTTCTTAGATAATATTCAGCTTTAATAGTTTCCTTTATACCTAATTAAAAGCAATGTGATGTTTTATTTAGTTTTCTTGATTTTTTTACTGTATTTACATTCTTAAAAAATTAAACACATGTTCAATACCACTTTATGATTTTTTTAAAAGTGTTTTATTTTTTAAATATAATCAACTTGTCATTCCGCAAAGTTAACAAATATAGCCGAATCAATAAATAATGTAATTACATTCTTTCCTTATATCATTCGAATATCTATCATTCAACGTTTTGACGCACATTCAACCCATTCGAAATAATTATTATTTTAAATAGAACTTTAAAGTGCTTTATTTCTAATTTAAACATCAAAATTCAGACCACCGTGTGTGTTTGAAAACACTTTAAATTCCTTTTGTTAAATCATCCCATAATTCATTCATTGATGTCCGGAAATACGATTAGTTGGTTTAACCTAGTCAAAGAGAACGACAGATTACTGCTTAAGTGTGCAAACAATACGGTCAGCTGAAGAGCGTGGCTACATGATATAGGTATTAAACATATGTCAATACGTTTAAAATTCTGTGACTGTAAGAGATATACTGTAAGTGCGTATGTAAATGAATAAGCTCGTGTGTGTTCACGCGACTTTCTAGGACCTGCCTTGAATTATTCGTGAAGAAATGCTTTACTGGCCGTCACATTACTTTAATATTGATGATATTGAACTAGTTTTAATGTATAAAACGAACATTCTTAAAAATAAGACAACCATTTAGTTTCATTACCCCCTTTCAAATTGTAATTAATGTATGTAAAAAAATAGTTTTGTAGCATCCTGTAGAACAAGACAACGATTTAGTTTCATTATCTCCTTTCAAAATGAAATTAACGAATGTAAAAAAAGGTTTGTTACACCCTTTAAAACAAGATAACCATTTTGTTTCATTACCCTCTTTCAAATTTAATTTAATGTATGTAAAGCATAGTTTTTTTATACAAAGGGATACAACCTTTAAATACTATAAATATCTTTTACAGTAGAGAGAATATACCAGTAAAAGTTAGTAACTAATTCTTTAACACGTTGTATTTATATCAATTTATTTTTTTATTGATATCTCAACACAGATGAAGAAGAATATGGCTGTCATAGGCTAGTTTGAGTGATTACTTTATACACATGTAACATTCAAGTCGTAAGCTCTGTAAATTCTCAGACTTCCATGTTCTTCTTCATCTATGTTAAGATATCATTAAAAAATCTGAAGTGGAGCACAATTCAGAATTTGTGAACATAAATTTGGACACACACAAAAATATGGTATTAATGTACAAATCGGAGATAATGAATAAAAATAAATAAATAAAATTTTGATTAATATAAATAAATAAAAAAACAGTTTAAAACTTACACATAGTTCCTGCAACTTTTAGGTAATATAAATATAACTTTAATTACAATTACCTTAAACTGTATTTTTTTATTACAATAATTTTGTATCGTTAATGACTTTTCTTTTATATTGTTTGGGCTGGGATTTCATGGCGAGTTAACGTTAAAAAATCAAACATTCATTTAAAAAAAAACGACAAATTTTATTTCCATCTAATACGGATCTACAGGTATTTCAAAATACCTCATTAAATGATTAATTAGAAGTAAAAAGTAAAAAAGTATAGTTTACTACACTTCTTGGCTCAATCGATGACTTATGTATGGAATCTCTGGTGTTTTATATTAGGTCATAGGGCTTTTATACCCTTCGGTAAAATTAATAGGTTTTGAAATTAAATGAAGAGAAATATTTCAATTAATGTTTAAAGTTTTGGAGACAAAACATGATTTTTTTATGAAATTGTTGGTGAAATTATTCGAATAACATACATAAGGATTAAAATTTTCATGCGTTTCCACCGTTTATAACAAATAAAGCTGATACAAATTTATGCATAAATTATTGAAGAGTAACACATCGGACATTACCGTGAAGAAAATTTAGCGACACTCGAGTTTCACAGTTCGCGGTCGCGGAGGTCTCTCCTTGCTCTGGGTCGAACGACCGTCAGACCGTCACACAGCGCGGGCTCGTGGCGCGGTACTGAACGCAGAGCGCTGACTGGAGTCATAACATGGAAGTGATACCGACGCGCGGGAAGCGGCAAGCGGAAAGAAAGCCTTTCGGCGAACCCAAACGCGTCGCGGACACTCAGAGAAAAGACACATTTTGTAAAGAAAATCAATAAGTGCGTCAAAATATGCGTCACCAATTTTGTAAACATTTTAATTCACACTCAGATTTGTGTAAAAGAGACATTGTAAAGAAAATCATTGCAAAAATATACGATGGCAATTTTTTAAACATTTTTATTCAAACTCATAGTGGTGTAAAAGAGACATTTTGTAAATAAAATCATTAAGGAACGCGACTACAAAAATATGCATCACTAATTTTATAAACATTTTTATTCACTCAGATTAGTGAAAAAGAGACATTTTATAAAGAAAATCATTCAGTAACGCGACTGCAGAAATATGCGTCACCAATTTTATTCACATTCAGATTAGTGTAAAAGAGACATTTTGTAAGGAAAATGATTGCGTCACCAATTTTATATACATTTCTATTTACACTCAGATAAGTGTAAAAGAGACACTTTGTAAAGAAAATGATTGCGTCACCAATTTTACAAACATTTTTATTCACACTTAGATTATTGAAAATAAACATTTTGTAAAAAAAATCGTTCAAATAAGCATCACCAATTTTATAATAATTTTTATTCAAACTCAGATACATAAAAGATACATCTTGTAAAGAAAATCATTCAGTGTAAAAATATACGACGGCAATTTTACTTTTTCATTTGGGCCTCCGTTTTAAGATAACGTACATGTATAAGATTTCAAAAGGATTACGCATAAAACATTTACGAATAAGAGTGATTGGGATTTGCATGACAAATCACACTTTCGTTAATACATCCGGATCGATTCTTACCAATCGCAATCCGGATATCCTCTTGGACGCTGTAAATACTTCACTTAGATACCTGCTCGCTTATTGGGAATAAAATGAGTATCCGGTAAAAGATAAATAAACAAATTATCAATTCTTCACAAACCGCGTAAATTTTTACTATCGAAAACGATGTTGTAAGAGCATTATATTTTTTCTGTATTGATATAATGATTTTTCTTAATGCTGTTTATCTTAGAATATGAAAAACAGATAATTTTTTAAATATTATTTCATCAATATTTTATCTAACTTCGAACGAGGACTACCCTTGCTAGTCAGATAATATAAAAAAAAATATCTACAAAAATTAAATATATTGTTTTGAAAACAATACTTTACTGTAATTAAGGTTTAATACAGTATTATACAAAAAAAAACGAAAACCACAACCATGAAAAGTAACTATGTTAGGAAAAAATGTACAAAAAAGGATTCAAAAGTCAAAAAGAAAATAATCGAATAAATTTAGAAAAAAAAATTAATAAAGTGCAAAGAGAAAAAAATGTTATTTCAAAGACAATCATTAAAAATAAAATAACAATATCAATAATCAATAACAGCATGTTTGTATCGATATTTTAAAAAGAATCTCAAAATTTAACGTTAAAACCATCAAAATAATAATAATAAATTAACCCAAAAATAAAATATAAGGTGAAATAAAGTTGGGTTTAATATGGTATATAAAGAAGTGAGTAACTCAAGTTATATCCCTACAAGAGACTCGTACACTTTATCCCTTCAAAACATTCCACTCCAATGAATTTCACGACTGGTCACCTTGCCTTTACGTAGTTAACGATCAATTTAGCACAGTAGTTTTAGAAAAAAAAGTCTGGTCTTTGCAATAAAAATATTATTAAAACTCTTGCGAAGTGAAATATTTTGTAATACTAGCACAAAAATTATGGGAGGTTTTTCACAGTAAGATATGTAGTATTCTGGCTTAACGTTATTTGATTACATAAATTAACGGGTTACAAATAAATTTATATGAATACTTGGTAAAGATTTTCTCACGCGATATAGTTTGAATAGATAAAATAATGTTTGTATAAATCCAACCACGCATACTAATCATGTTTATACAACTTGTTTCTCCTAACATCTCCGAGATTAAGTTATGTCCACCTACACTTACAATGCACTTAAGTTATTCATATTACGATGTAACCTTTACAGACTCTCCCTGTATTTTATGAGGGAATATACAAACACCATATGATATCCAAACATATTCCTAGAATTTATGACGTGTTTAGATTAATCTTTTACAGCTTTCCGACATTTATATACATATGTAGTTACCTTTATAAATAAAAATGTAAATGTCAGTTTGTTCAAAATCTTATATCTCCTAAGGTTAATCACCGTTTGCTCTGAATTAAAACAGAGATGGAACGTTGGATTTGAATATGCGCGTTTTTTTCATTTATCCGAATAAATAAAAATATGAATGTGTGTTTGTTTAAAATCTTAATTCTCAACCGATTTCATTGTTATTTTGACTAAACGTTGAATTCGTATATGCAAATATACTTTCCATAAAATTTATCTTTATAAGTAAAATTGTAACACATAACAGTTAATTTTACCTGTGACTGAAATAAAACATGTTTTATTTTATTTAAGAAAAACAGATTTTTTCAGTAGGTACAGCAACGCACGCAATATCAAACACTACACATGGCTAGCAGGATGCTTTTCGACAGCTACTGTCCTTTTCAATGCCTTCGATTTCTTTTCCGTTTCGTGGATTTTTAATATTCTCATTGCTTTACAAGCATTTTGAAATTATACACATTAAAAATGTGTGCTTTGTATTTTCTTTCCTTTCAACGACTGAGCCATATCAACTCGTAGCCGGGCCGTAGAAATACATAAAAATCGTACACCTAAAACTGATAAAATGATTAATGTTGTATTTCATGCTGACTTCTACCGTACAGAAGTATCTTTATACTTACTATACTCGTATCTAATCATGTTATGTATTTAGTATTTATATGTGTACCTATATAAATACATACATTTAAATATATGTATACATATATATAAATATATATATATATATATATATATATATATATATATATATATATATATATATATATATATATTTCTTTCACATATAGTTGAATGCATGTACTGTTATATGACATGAGCAAAAATTCATAATTAAATTAGTAAATATGATGTATGAATGGAATATTTCAACACACTAAAAACTCATTTATATTGTAAAAATAATTTTCATATTTCGTAATTACCATACCATTTCAATTCATTATAGATTAAAGTATCATCTTCATAATTGTTTTAAATTATTAGTATATTAATTGAGAATTAAAGTGTATTGAATATTTAGTATTGTTTATAATTATATCTCATTGTCTTTTTCAAAAAATTAAACATGAACATTATAAACATTCCAGTGCTTAAATATTTTCTATTGAATTGGAGGTTAAGGGACTGACATTAATAACGTTTGTTATATTGTTTTACGTTTTTTTGTTTTCACATAACCGAAACACGTGGAGAATACAAGACAATTATTCGTCTCAAATTTAGAGTGTGAGAGAAATTTTCGGAATAAAGACTAGACCAAAGGAAAAAGAAAGTCGCCTTACATTGTTTTTATTTTAGGCTGATCTATAAAAATATGAAAAGTATTTTACTTATGTATGTTCCGGTTGACCTGTCCCCTTAATAGTTTTCACTGAACTTTGTCAGGATGTCCATATTAAGTTTCCTATGGAATGAAAGTGCGCGGTCAAATTAATTACTGTCACGATCGTGCGAAGAAACGTATCCTGATGAAAGCAAAAACGAACTATTGTCACGTATGTTTTAAAAGAAAGGTTCTAACAATGTGACCATTCGATTGTTTCGTATTGCGCAAGGCATTAAACGAAAGCGATTTTAGTATAATAATTTATTAAATTTTGTTCATTAACGAAGTCACCATTCTAGTTAAATTGTATTTAAACGAACAGACATTAAAAGTTTAACTGAGATGTATTTGCAAAAAAATGTACTGATTTATTTATTTTTTGACATCTCATCAAAGATGAAGAAGAATATGGAAGTCTGGGAATTTACGGGGCTTACGACCGTCATAGGCTGGTTTGAGTGATCACTTTACACACGTGTAACATTCACCAATTCTACCCATTATTGACAACCACACTACTCAAATTCTTGGAAGTTCTATATATATGAACCAATTTAGAAACCTTGTTCATGAATCACTAAAACTTCACTAGAGACATCTATTGGTGAGATGTAAAGAAGCTTTTTATGAAGCAGAAACTCTTATATTAGTATGTGAGATCCGAATCCCGGATTATAATCACACACATGAGAAACGCCAGAAAATACCATTTTCATTTTTATTATTAAGCTTATAATTTGACCAGATAATTTATTTACAACATTTTGAGTGTGTCCAAATACTTGTTCACAAAATCTAAAAAATATAAGAGTTTCTGCTTCATAAAAAGCTTCTTTACATCTCACCAATAGATGTCTCTAGTGAAGTTTTAGTGATTCATGAACAAGGTTTCTAAATTGGTTCATATATATAGAACTTCCAAGAATTTGAGTAGTGTGGTTGTCAATAATGGGTAGAATTGGTGAATGTTACACGTGTGTAAAGTGATCACTCAAACCAGCCTATGACGGTCGTAAGCCCCGTAAATGCCCAGACTTCCATATTCTTCTTCATCTTTGATGAGATGTCAAAAAATAATATGAAAATAACTCCTGTAATTGGAGATAATCCAGATTTTGTGAACAAGTATTTGGACACACTCAAAATGTTACTGATTTATTTATTTGATTTTATAAAATTATTATAAAAACATTTGTTTTTTACCACCTGAGTATTATATTGTTACTAGTTTCGGAAGCTTTAATGCTTCTTTCTACGAGTTTAAATAAAATATATTGAAAACAGTTTATATTTAAACCCGTATACTCGTAGAGGAGTATCTGTAGACTCTAAAACTAGTCGTAACAATACAATTCTCAAATGGTAAAGAAACAAGCTTTTCAATTATAATTTTTAACCATGTCCTACAACAAAGCGAATACCAAAACAATAAATTACAGTATTTTACTCGGCTACCGTTCTGGAGGTCCCAGGTTCGATTCCCAGGGGGGTCAAATAAATATAAGTGATTTTTTCACTGTAATATTTATTCAATATTACCCTGGACTGGTACCTGAAGCGGAGGGCTGATCACCTTTCCTTCATGTGTAAACGATCAAGATAGCTCTGTGTTTATATGACGCAGTGCCCTATGCACCATAGGGGTGCGGATAAGGGTTTTATTATTACAGTATTTTATTACATTTTTTCGAATTGTTTTATCAATCAAAAAACCAACCAGGTTAAATGTTTACATCGCTTATTTTTTTAAAGTGATTATTTAATTTAAAAACGTGTCACCAAACATATTGATAGGATAGGAAAAGTGGGAAGGTTTAAGGGAGCATGCTCAGTAGAGGATGAATTACAGTCCTTAAAAGTAGAAAAACATTTAAATAATTATTCTAACGTTCCTTGCCGTTATAAACATATTTGGGTATTCAACAAAATTGCAATCTGTACATTTGTATAAAAAAATTTTTTACCGTGAAAAAAATACGTATTTACATAGGGAAAATTATTATTCCCCTTACTCATTTCAGCAGTAGATACGCCGAGGTCAAAGTGGTAGGTACGTTTGCATACAACTAGAAAAAAACCTGAACGTTATAAGTACGAGTATATAACCTAAATAAAAGTAGTAACTTACTGTCTCTCATAGGAAAATTTATCACCTATAATTATGGATAGCAGAGATGTGAAATTCATACCCGATGAGATCAAGTGAGGCGTTTGCTTGAAAAAAAAACGTGTTCATTTTTTATGTAAATTGTTATGAATTCCTTCCATTATGACTCACGAACAATTATTCCTGATGCACGTACATACTTACTCAAGCTACTGACATCGACACTTCTGACTCATGGAGAATTTATCGCCCACATTATCATACCATCAAATTATGGATGAAATATAATTTGGAGATGATAGATGAACCGTTCAATGCAAAATTGATCAAAAAATGTTCAAAAAAATAATGTTGAAATACTAAAGAACCCTTTCTTGAAAAAAAATAACAGTTGACTAAAATAGAGAATATTTTTTCCAATGCGTCATTTTACAGTCAGTTAAAAAACAAATATTATTGGTAAATTATTTCGCAATAAGCATGAAAATTGCAACTTTTTGTTTTTGCGAGCTTTTATATATACTGCAGGACTCTGCAAATCCAAAGGATTCTTAAGAATTCAACAGTACAGGGTAGGATTTCGAGATATCTTCATTTTATATTCTTTTTTGACTAAGCATTAATTTTGTGGAATAACGTGATAATTTCAATGAAAACACTTCTATAAGACCACTTTTGAGTTTATTTATGTAAACTAAATTAGTATCGAGAATAATAGATGTTTTTATCAGCAGGCATATACCTAAACAGATTTATAAACCAATTTTTAGATTAAATTATTCATTGACATAAAAAAAAACCTTATGGTGAATCGTTTTATGCTATTATACAAGTATATAAACATATGCATAAGGTAGTTGCTTATAGTGCTATTAGTTTTGTTTACTTACTGAGTTTTTGATTAAGAAAACTAAAATATTATTTACGTATTTCCAAAAATCATAGTCATAGTTCCCAGTAATGCTTAAAATTCTTGATGTAGGAATAGTGTGAAGTTTTCTGAAACATCCTTTAAAATAGTGTTCAATTTACTACACAACTTTTTACACCGTTGGAAGCTCAGAATTACAATATCAGTGTTGTTTACATTCTTAGCACCAGAAATAGAAAATGATAATTTACATCTTCGATTTTCCCAAATTTTCAGTAAAAACAAGAATAATAAACAAAAATAATAAATATACGTTTTGAATGTGAAATATTTCATGATAATACCGTTGGTTATCGGTGATGCATTGATCTTTGCTGTTACTCTGATCCACGAGAGAATTATGGGAAATGAGTCATTCGTAGTTTACACTTACATATTTTAACAATATAATAAAAATAATACCTGAGACATGTGAGAAATTGACCTCAGGCCATTGACGATCGCGGGCGTCGTGTCGAAAGGTAATATATGGCTTTTGAATATTAAAAAATGTATTACATGTTTTGGATATGATAAACGTATATGTGAGCAGAAAAACTGTAGAGAAAAAGTCATTTGGCGTAATACGATTAAATTAATTTTTTATTCATCTCATTTCGCATAGTATAGTAGTATAGAGAATGCAATAAAACAGATGTTGAAATATATACGATACGAGTTTAAATTATTTATTTATTTGTATGATTTACTTGCAAAAAATATTGAAATTGAATTCGTTTACCAGACATTTCTATATTTAACATATCTTATTCTAGTTACCTTGTAGGTACCTCTCCAAAAAAAGAGACTTAGCTCTTGTGCTTGGAAAGGGACTTACACTCAAAGTTTATTTATACTAAGGGACTCACACTCTTGTTTATTGGTTATACTTTAATAATAGAAATTTTTCATAAATTTTCAGGAGGGGTATGTAAGACGCAGAAATAAGTCGCACAATATATAAATGTCCTGAGAATGCCGCCTGAGAGCATCAACTTATCAATTAGATTAATTAATTTCAAATTATCTCAAGAAAGTATTAAAATTTCCCGTTTGATAGTTAATATAAAAGAAAAATTATTGTACAATACGAATACAAATGTCAAACAAAATAACACACCATAAAATGACTTTTATAAAGTGTTAATACAAACATAGGTATCGAATCAATAAAATGGATATTTCAAACGAGACCGATTTTAACACATAATAAAAGTTAAGGACAGGACACATCGTCATTTAAATCTGGTTGTTATTGTACGAGTATAACTGTATTAACAATATTTATTAGGCAGTATTAAGCTGCGAACAAAAAAAAACTAAATTTATATCCAAATTGGAAATATACACATACTAGTATCTCCACTAATACATTATATCAGTAACTCCATCAGTAAATGAGTTCTCGTGTGTGGTCCATTCAGTTGTAAGTTTGCTTGTCGCTCGGGTAGCCTTCACTGCGAAATCTGTAAGCTTATTAAATTATGCATAAATAATAATAAAATCAGAAATTAATTTTCAAGGTATGTGCGTTTTCTTTCTTTAAGTGATAAAAAGTGTTGTTTACACTTTGTATATTTTTTTAAAGAGTTTTTTCATCTTTTTTTTTTGAAATGTCATTTACACTTTTATATTAAATGTTACTTAATTATCTGTTATTCTAAAAATATATACCTCTTTTAACCATCCAAATATTTATTAAAAAAATATGAATAATTTTTTTTTGTGATTTTTAAACTGTTTTATAATTTTATACTGTTATATTATATACGCTCTCTGTGTGGAGCACATGGACTGCATAAACTGTTTCCATACTCTCCTGTCGGCTGCCAGGTCGCTTGCATCCTCCCAAGTTTTGAAGGTATGTGTCTTGAAGTTTGACGTTAACTGCAAACATATTGTAAGCAGTAGACGTCCTGGATATAGTGGTGAATGTTGCACTTGTATAAAATGATCACTTATTCAGCCTTTGACAGGTCATAAGCCCTGTAAATATTTAGAATTCCATGTTCTTCTTCATCTTTGTTGAGATGTTAAAAATAGGAGAAAATAACACCCTAGTGGAAAAAACCCGGATTTGTGAACAAGTATTTAGACACACTCAAAATATTTGAAAAATAAATTTATTTATATATAAATATATATATATATATATATATATATATATATATATATATATATATATATATATATATATATATATATATATATATATATATATATATATATATATATATATATATATATATATATATATATATATATATATATATATATATATATATATATATATATATATATATATATATATATATATATATATATATATATATATATATATATATATATATATATATATATATATATATATATATATATATATATATATATATATATATATATATATATATATATATATATATATATATATATATATATATATATATATATATATATATATATATATATATATATATATATATATATATATATATATATATATATATAAAATTTTGTCCATTCAAGACTGCTTGCTGCAACTTTAGATCTTGATGGTTAAGAAGCAAGAAAAAATACAAATTCAAAAGAGAAAATACTGCTTATTTTTCGAATATGAAAAATGTCAAGTGAATATTACCGTATAAAGACTCATATAACATATAATTCCTAGAAAAAGATGTGTCATAAAATCAAAGTTTTATCTCTAAAACTTATGAAGCATGCATTTGCGATGACATTCTAGAAACATCTAGTAGTTGTATAATTTCCCTCGCAATATCACCTATTTCATTGTCAGTTTTCATAATAGCTCTCCGTAATTTCCCTCCATTACTTTTAACCGTCAATTTGTCCCCACTTGCAAATTTCTCTGCCACTACGTATACTCGTATTATAAGATATGGCGCGAGTGTCTCAGTCACGGATCAGTTGTAGCTGATACATACTCATATCCTCCCTTCAGAGATGATGATAATGATTTAAAAAAAAAATATTCCATCTCGTTGCAAAAACTAACTTATTGTATTAAAAGAACAGAAGATGAGTACTCAAAATTTCCCTTACTTTTTTATTTTACGTTTTTGAACGTGATATATAAAGAAATTGAAAGCTTGACAGCGTCATATTCTGATTAACAGTCAATCTTTATTTATAACTAACTAGCTGTACCCAGATCCACATTTTTGTGTCTCAGTCTGGTTAAAAGGAAAAGAAAGAATATTGAATTCACACATTATCCTATGTTAAATTTCACAATGTCTGTTGGGCATAGAATATTTGAGCAGATATCAAGACGTAACAGGGTACCAGCAGACAGTTCCGCCATAAGCGATGTTTAGTACGTGTTTCGCTGTTACTTCAAACAGATGGCGCTACCATAGTGGTCAAAATACTATTTTTAAACATTTGTTTACCTGTCAAAGGTTTATAGAAACACGCGCGTTTTCAAATACAACGTTTAGTCAGAAATACAAAGTAATCGAATCGAATAAACGAATATTTTCATAAATCACTCTTCTTACCATCGATTGTTTAATAAATAATAAATAATAAAACCCTTATCCGCACCCCAATGGTGCATAGGGCACTGCTTCATATAAACGCAGTGTTAACTTGAGCCCTCCGCTTCAGGTACCAGTCCAGTGTAATATTGAATAAATATTACAGTGAAAAAATCACTTGTATTTATTTGAACCCCCCTGGGAATCGAACCCGGGTCCTCCAGAACGGTAGCCGAGCGTGCTGACCATTACACTACGGAGGCGGACAAGAAATGTGAAATAGCACTTTTTTTTACCACAACACAAAGTTATTAATGTTTTTAATATACAAAAAATATGCATATATTTTCATTTTTAGTTATTGATCATAGTTAATTTATAAAATCTAAATAAAATTTACACTTATAAAAGACACCAATTTTGGACCTTTGTTTTTAGTTTTTGATTTATTTTTAGTTATTGATCAAAGTTTATTTGTTGAAAATCTAAATAAAATTGAAGCTTATAAATGACACAAATTTTGGACCTTTGTGTAATAATTTTTAAAACATATTTGATAAATAAATGTTTTCGAACGAAACCATTGAATTTAACGCATTGGTTTTATCTTTGAATAAAAATAAAATCCCACACTTAAAAAACGAAAAAAGAAGAACAGTTTATAAATTTATTGCGGTTATTCTTTTTATAAGTGGCAGCTGACGGGTATAATACTCGTAGTGTATGATACTCGTGAATACAATAATATTACGTTAGAATTCTAAAGCGGGTCTCATGAAATCGACGAACCTTCCCACATATGTTCATCCATACATTTATCTACATCTGCGACGAAACAAAAGCCGTATGGAAATGAGTGCCACTTTTCATTTCAACCCATTAAATAGTGTTAAACTTGCGATTTATTCATTGATCGGTATAAATTACAGTGAAACTAGGCGAAGTGCCAGTAAGGCGAGGGAAGTAGTAAAAAGGGTCAACCAAAGAGAAAGTGTTTCTGGGAAACTGTTATTGATAAAAGGTCTTTTGATATGTGTGACAGGTTTTTTGTTTTATAACGTTTATGTTTGTAAGAGGCAGTAATGGCGGTCAACAACTAGTCGCGTCTTCTGGTCATTGAGCTATAATCAGTAATCGGTTTACTCACAACAATCTGCGTTGGTGAAATTTGAACGTGATTTCGCCACGTGGCTAGGGACGCAGATATTTTTTTCGTACTTGTTTTTTTTTTACATATTTAAAAAAATATATATAAGTTGACTAAGAAAATTTTCCTTGGCTATTATGTTCAAGGATTTATAGCATATTCAATAAACTAACAAACTAACTAACTAACCACCACGCCGCTTCCCCGAAGGGGTAGCCTGAAAGAATAGAACGCCACACCACTCTCTGTCTTTGCAAACATTATTCGCCTCTTCCACGTTCATGCATCTCCTCATACATACCCGCCAATTGTTTCTACTCCTAACCTGACCACTTTCAAGTATTTGGCATACCTTATCGTGGTGAAGTTTTTCTCAGTCTTCCTCTGCTCTTTTTTTTAATTACATTCGTCTCATAAATTTATTTTACCATTCTTTCCTCACCCATTCGTTCTACATGTCCAAACCATCGCAACACACCTTTCTTAATTTTATCGATAATGTATTTTCAGCTTTGCATTTCTTTCTTATTTTACTTCCTTATTTCACTTATCTCGCATATTAAATTATATTTAATTAAATCGTTATCCGTACCGCAATGGTGCATAGGGCACTGCATTATATAACTTCAGTATTACCTTGAACGTTAACACATGAAGGAAAGGTGATCAGCCCTCTGCTTCAGGTACCAGTCCAGGGAAATATTGAATAAATATTATAGTGAAAAAATCCCTTTTATTTATTTGACCCCCCCTGGGAATCGAACCCGGGACCTCCAGCACGGTAGCTAAACATGCTAACCAGTACAGAGGCGGACGAGATTAAATTATATATGTATATCTTAAAAATGATAATGAATATGTATAGTTAATAATAAATGAACACAATAGATGCAATGAATTCAATATCTTATATCATTCAAGTTTTGTCACATAATTATTTTATTTGTCTTATTCGTCTTGTCATATTTTCTAAATAAAACACTTCTAAATCTGATAGATCTTTAAGTCCCATTGCTTCATAAATTTTTGTCAACTGCGTACATTCTTTTGCACATTTTATTAACAATTTAAATGTTTCTTGTTCATATATTGGACATATCTACCTACACTAAATGAGGGACATCTTGTAATGACGTCTCATCACATTCACAAATAAACTTTTGTCTAATTTTAAAACGTCCTGAAATTTCAGTAAATTTCAATAAATTTATAAGCGGGATCCTCACCTATTACCACAAAGAATTACAGCAGATAGCAATATATATGAATGAAACACCACCCAAGCAGATGGAATACTAACTATTGACTTAGAATAATGATACTTAAATACATTATTGATTACCATAAGAGTAACTTATCCTTTTCAGACTCAACTTACATGTTAGATTCACAATAATTTATAATTTGTTAAATATTATATTGTTTTTTTTTTAAATATATAAATACGAAGGTGCAGGTACCACATCATATTTCATCTCAATACCGTTAGAATTTGACACTCTTTGGAAAATTACCGTAATATATCAATATTACGGACTGTTATAATTTGGATAACCCAGGAGGTTTTCGGTAACCTAAAAGAGAGTCTATATAATTTGCTAGAGCGTTCTCTCGCCCTCTTTATCATGTTTTTTTTCATCCTTGACTGTAATAGACCCGAATACACCGTGTACAGTCACCGATTAGCAGATTTTCGTATGTAGTAGTTGTCCCATCTCGTCATTTATAATTTTTTTCTATTATTTTAGTATTCATATCTTAAAAGATCGAAATATCTTACAACAATTTACAACTCTATCAAAATTAAAAAATAGTACATTAATTATACTATAAATTAATGACAAATTTGAGGATTATTCGTGTGGTTTCATTGTTATTTTTTTTAAGTTAAGTTTTGTTATTTATTCAATATATTAGTTTATAAAGTACTTTATAGCCCTGGATATTAGATTTAAAATTATTTTTCATACAGCACATAATGATTTTCAAATTAGGTGATGTTAATTTCATTTTACAAAATATTGACTTTACAAATTTTAAAATATCACAAAAGTAAAAATTCGACTATTTTCAGTGGTGCATGTTTTTAGAATGCCCAGAAAATAAACTATATCCCAGCAAAAGCGGCATATTTTTAACTAAATATTTTCCAAATGGAGAAAAAACCTTCAGGTTTTACCTAAAAAGATATTTTGTACTGTAAAAAGTTCAATAAGTGGCTTGATATTTATATTTAATACATTTGATTATATTTTTAAACTTTAAAAACGATCTCCTGAGAAATCAAGTTTATTTTATATATGACGTTGAAAGGATTGAGCGATATGTATATCCGTATATGTATGCTCGTATTATATCATGATGTATTATATGAATAATTTTACATCCAATCTGGAATTGAACTTAAAATATTGTAAATCTTAATCATTTCACATAATCTACACCTAGTAGAGAATTAATCACTGATGTAAAACAATGGTTTGTCTGATATCGTATGTCACGTACAAAGATAGTTGGAACATGTTTGATGAAAAATACATAGTTTTTAATCTTCATACATGTTACCTTAGTGACATTAAATTCTTAGGTACTCCTTATCTCCTTGAAATTGATAAGAAAACATTTATTCATCAAAGTAAAACAATTATTAACATTCCCAACACTATAATAATACGAGTTCAATAAGCATGTTACCTTTTTCCATTTATCGAGATTTTAGAGGGAGTAAAAAATCATTTATTTCAAGTTCATGCTGAAATAAAGGTAAAAAAAACGTAAAGGGGACATAACATATTGTGCATGCCTTCAACTACAACTACGTACATAGATAGATTTTTTTGTTTTGTTTACTTATAATACTTTTATAGTTAAATAATATTAATTTTCTCAAAATTTGTATAGACACCAAGAACTATTTTTCCTGTAAATTGTTTTTATAAAATCGTAAACAATGCCAATATTTTTTTTATTTTTAATATTGTAAACAATGCTTTTTAAATAACGCGATGCTTTTATTCCGACATGATGTCACAAAATTATTTATGTATGTACGTATGGTATATGTATATGTATTCATATTTACACAAAATACAATGGTTTAGGTTTATCCAAATTATTGTCTAAAAATATCTAATAATAACAATAAAACCCTTATCCGCACCCCAATGGTGCATAGGGCACTGTGTCATATTAACGCAGTGTTATCTTAATCGTTTACGCACGAAGGAAAGGTGATCAGCCCTCCGCTTCAGGTACCAGTCCATGGTAATATTGAATAAATATTACAGTGAAAAAATCACCTATATTCATTTTACCCCCCTTGGGAATCGAACCCGGGACCTCCAGAACGGTAGCCGAGCGTGCTGACCATTACACTACGGAGGCGGACAAATACACTACGGAGGCGGTAAAAATATCTACTGGATTTAATCCTTGGGGGAGAAGATTCATGTTATACTTATCTCAATAGACACAAAGTTTGTTTTTTATTATGTATAAAGGGGTTTCATTTATATTACTTAGGGATAGAACTGCTCGCATGAAGTTTGTTTCAAAGTACATGGAGTGTATACAAGTATGACAGATTTATCATGAACATAGTGATACACAATTTTAAAAGTGAAGATTTAAAATAACAAATGGCAGTTCGTAACCCCTTAAAACGCTTACACTTCTTATAAGAGAATATAGAAAGTTTAAAGGGGTTTAATATATAGTTTAAATATCTATGACCATTTTACTAACAACAAATGATTTTATAGCATCGTTTAAATCGATCAATTTTTACATTATAAAAAGTTAATTTATAAACCTTATCGCACACCCCCAGAAGGAATTTGTTTAGGAGTCATGACAAAAAGGTATTAGAATTTTAATTTCAGTAATTGATTTAGCAGTCATTTTGTGTTAATAACTATCCATGTTTAATATGAATCTAGCTTCTTTAATACTATTATTTCTTAAAATGTGTTACGCCAAGGGTTTCAATGTGTTCAGTATCATTATCAAATACCTGATAATGATGCTGAATGCATCGAAATACGTGCCAAAATAAATAATAATAAAAAAGTATTTTTGTAATTATTTATTTTTGATTACAGCCTTCACTCGTTTACAATTTCTTTTGGTTTATAAATTGATAATACCAAGTTAAAAAATCAATATTAATTTATGAAAACTATTTTTGAATAAGTAGGTACTGTGGACTGTAATATCAGCAGACTGAGTTACGCCATGGGGAGTTTTCTAATCAATGCCTGTTCCTGCAATATAAAAATATAAGTTCCGAAGTTGCCCTCATTTGGGGCTCTTTGGAACTTAGGCATTTAGTGTAATCAATACAAAGCCTAGTCTTCTCTCGCTCACTGACCCCGATGTGTTATGCCTTATGTATAGTGTACACTACACACTGTACGCCATACATCGAGTAGAGTCTTGCGGTGGTCAGTCTTGTTAACAGCCATTAGAGAAAAAAATGCAAACGGGCACTTTTAAAGCTTGCCACTTCCTTCATTGCCAGCGGTAATATTAATGACTAAAAAATGGATTAAATTAAATATGTAATTAATGTGCACAAATTTAAAATAAGTTGCACATTTATTATTTATATTATTGTATAATAAGAAAAAAATCAATAAATTAACAAGTAACTCGTAAAAAAAAATTACTCCCAGCGATACGTGAAGTTTCTTTGCGGTGTACATATATTCGTATACAACAATATTTAACCAGTAATAGTGGAAACATTGAAAAAACGTATTTTGGTTGACTGTAGGAGATTTATTATGCTGGCAATATTTTTTTACTAGCATTTTATACGAATAATCTTTGTGAGAGCGAGTTTTTGAATATGTCGAAAATAAAATATCACTTATTATATAAACTCTTTTTTGTATGTATATTAGGTTAAGATGGATAAAAACAAGAAAAAATGTATTTTAAAAGAATTCCATCGACAAGACACACAAGGTGGCTTGGTGGGTCTCTGCAAATTAATTTTTTTTTAAAACTGTTCTTTAAATAAATGCTTACAATTTATGTAAAACAGTATATATATATATATATATATATATATATATATATATATATATATATATATATATATATATATATATATATATATATATATATATATATATATATATATATATATATATATATATATATATATATATATATATATATATATATATATATATATATATATATATATATATATATATATATATATATATATATATATATATATATATATATATATATATATATATATATATATATATATATATATATATATATATATATATATATATATATATATATATATATATATATATATATATATATATATATATATATATATATATATATATATATATATATATATATATATATATATATATATATATATATATATATACCACTTCCTCTTGTTTATTTGGCTATTCTCTTGTTTAAAGTCCACGAGAAATTAATCCAATATATCATCTTTAGTCTTCTCCCCGTTCCTATATTAACTTTTTTTCCACATTATATCCAGCTCGTAAAATATTCAACGTTATGAAACTAGGCCTAGTATTTGTGTTTTTGATGTTTACTTTTTCTTTTGCGTAAAATAAATACCGATGGAGTAGTGCTACGTTAATTTTTCTAACCGTATTATAACTTAATTTGTTTTTATTTATTTTATTTGTTTGGAAATACAGCTTATGCATAAAAATAGTTACTTAATAAATTATTGTTGAACATTAAGAGATAAAAAAAGAGAAAAGAGGGTGTGTGTGTGTGTGTGTGAGGGTGGGAGAAAAATGCCGATAAGAGAGTAAAACACTTACGGGCAAAGTAAAACTTACAGAGCTTTACACACTACGATGCGTGCGATGTTTGATTGTGTTGATGTCCGGACTACGCATTTCCGGCGAGCCTTCTTTAGAGTGAGACAGCACGATGTGTCTACTCTTAAACTGCCTACCTCTGTATGTCTACTGGTCTTCTCGCAAAGGCTACAGTCTAGACGTTGCAAATTCTAGATTAACGAGTCGTACAGAACAGTGTTGCTCAAACTATGGGTCTGATCCCTCGAGGGGTGGCACCAATATTTCCGTAGATCTTCTGAAATTGCCAAGACGCTGCTAATATACTGGAATTAGATCTAAACGTCCTATTTTCCTTTTCAGCCTGCTAAAATTGAGGATATTTGCCATATTTCTATCAAACCTCAACTTTTTGTAATGAGGATATTTTTTATTTATAAGTAAAAGATTTTTGTCTCATCGAGGTAAAAATAAATACACATGCACGGATGGAGTTTTTTTTTAAAGAAAATAAAATTGAATTAAAATAGTTTGAGCACCATTTGTATAGAATACTTGTCAGTAGTGGCAAATATCCATCTAATTCTCGTATGGTTTCCCCATGTTAATAAAAACACGTGTTTCAGGTAAGAATGGTTTGAAAACGGTCAAACTTTTAACATCCTAATTTTTTAAAGTTTATTTAAAAATGAGTACAATATTATATTCTTAATATTCTATTTCGTAAGTAATCTCATTCGTAATTCGTGGGCATCAATCACATACGAAAGTAACTATATTAAATAATTTGTTAAGATAACTATAACATTACTTCTTCTTCCTCTATGCGTGTCATGTCAGGTACCCCTCACGTTGACTGTCACTTGAGAATGAATGCCTTGTTTTGGGCAGCTCTAAACAGTAATAAACAATAACTTGACTACTTTTCGGTAAATAGCAAATATTCAATTTTTTTTTCGGTAACAAAAAAAAAGAACTAACATTAAAGTTATCTTCTCTCCGAAATTAAAAAGTATACAATTTGACGATGTTTTCTTGAATGTTTTTCACATTTACTTTGTGCCACATTTATGAACTTTATAAAATTAAACAACTTTGTTTTAACCACTTTTTATTATTAGTACACTTTAACCTACCGTTATAATTAATTGACAGTGTATTGTGGGTAACTCTAACTTTACTAAGATACTTATATTTTAACAATTTGTTTTAGGTATGATTAACTCTTTCTATTATAAATGCAAAAATCGTTTGAAATAAATGTCTAGAAGTAAAGTCAAAGAATGTATAAACAGAAAATAAATAAATGTTAAAATTAACAATAAATCGAATCGATCAGTAACCCTACGCAACATTGAAAGCAGATAAGGGTCAGGAGACTAAAGAAGAATATTAAATCAATAGATGATCATAATCTACGAAAAATAAAGTAAATGGAAAAGGGTGAATAAGTGTACGAGGGCAATCTAAAAAAATACTGAATATTTATACATTAATTTTTCAAAACATATTACATACATAAGTCATATACTTATATAATACTCCCGATGAGTAATTTCTATTTCTTATTTTGGGACATGGGATTAAGGTTAACAAGACTTGAACACAAATAATAAAATTACAAAATGTTTTTTTTTTAATTACCAAAACTTATACATAGCAAAATATAAAAACAATAAACAGGTATAATAAATAGGCATAAGAAGCTTATTTAAAAGAAATAAATCAGTAAAAGATAAGGTAAGAAGCATATTTAAAATAAACAAATGAGAAAATATAAAAAAAAATGAGAAAATATAACAAATGAGAAAATATAAAAAAAAACACAGGGAAAAAACAAAATAAGAAAATATGACCAAACACTACATAAATATTTTTCCATAAAGTATTTTTTCAGATCATTTATTTTGGATCCCGGAATGGGTTCTATTTTATATATGTAGGCAGCTGGTTAATTTGGGTATTAGCAATATATTTTAAGGACCTTACTCCAAATTTTGTAGTGTTTATCGGCTCCACATGTATTTTGTTATGTCCTTGTGTATTATGATTATGAATGTCCTTGTTAAAAATCGATATAGTATTGCTGTGAGTCGTTTTAAATATTATTTGAAGCATTGTATTTGTAATCTCATACGTTGGTAGAATGTCAAAAGATATTATGTAAGTGCTCAAATAAATGTCTTTTACGTGAGTGATGTACGGGAGATGAAATATATTTCTAATAGCTCTATTTTGTAAAACTTGTATATCGGAAATTCTTTTCTTTGTTGTGAAACCCCAGATATATATTCGTATTTTCCTGTACATTTTTCCGATTTCGCTCTAATTATAACGATTAGTTGTTTTATCCTTCGCTACATTGCTATTATCCGTCATGTTTCAAAAGAAATTATGTATATCTTAGAACGTTAACGATTCTCGTGCAGTTGCAATACTTGTAAAAGCAATTAAAACGGATACAGCGATGGCCAAGGAAAACATTTTATTATGGAAAGTTGATGGCAGGGCATTGCCCACGGGAATCACAAAGCTGTAGAAGACAAAGGATTTGCATAAATAATTGTTGCTCCGAGGTGGTTGATGCATATCCAGTGTAAGGAAAAGGCGGGAACTTTATCTATGCATCATGTTAAGAGGAACTATTTGCATCCCAAGAGTGGAGTAATTGGAAATTAATAATGCAGTTCAGCACACGTTTCTCAAGTTTATACACTCATTAGTCTTACGGGCAAAATAAAGTTATTTATTAAAACATATACATAATTATGTAATACATATTACGAAGGTAAATACGCGGTGACAATTTATTTATAATATAATAACACTCGTTTTTAATAAAATAAAAGCTGTATCCATCCACGTATATGCTAAAACTCAGTCTGGTTAAATATAAAAGCAATAAAATAGGAAGCACACATTTTTATATGTATAGTATCACAATGCTTGCGAAGTAACAAAAATAATGAAAATCTTTGAAAACAATGAAAATGATAGAGTATAGCATTTATCAAGAAACACGCTGTCCGTCATGTGCAATATTTAGTTTTGCATGTGTTGCTATAACGTTAAATAGATGGCACTCCCATTGCTCCAAAAAAGAGTATATTTTTACCTATCACAGGTAAAAACACCGGACGTATAAAAACAAGCGCGTATTTGACAACAACGTTGTGTCAAAATTTCAAAATAATCAGTGAATAATTTTTGGGGATTTGACAATTTGATCACACGAATACTTACATTTTTATTTATTGTACATTACAGTAAACGGTAATTCGTCTTAGAATTTTTAAATATATAAGCCCATTATAAACTTGAACTTTATACTTATTTATTAATGAAAATTGATGATTGCATTTTATTTCATCAAAACCGGGAAGGATTGTTTGTTCATGAGTTTGTTCATGACAGAATATAATAAATATCCTGACTTCATCTCATTCACGAACGTTTTTCGGCAGTTTTCTCTTCAAAGGTTTCTTCTCGGCTAGTTGAGATATAGGTATGTTTGTTTAATATTCTAAATGAAAGTACCTACCCTGCCCAAGTAATATTCAAATAACTTATTTCACACTGTTGATGAAAACACGTTTAATTCACGTGTTAATTGCATCATCGTTATGAATAAATAAATAATGAAACTAGAATAAATTTTAATGGAAATGAATTTAAATAAATGAAAAATATATCCCAGAAATCACGCCTTCAGACTGATTTTTCTTTTTATACTACTGCCATCTATGAACAAATAAATATTCCGAATTAAACGCTTTGAAAATAATGCGCCGATTGAACAACAGATGTCTCGTAATTTAGTTTACTTTGTGAAATGATAGCAAGAAATAAGAAATTCACGATAAATTTTGAACTTTTTTCTTCTTCGGAAAACAGTAACAAAATGCATCTAATCCAATCCTAATGTATGGAAGTAAAGCAAGGAGTTGACAAAAGAAGAATTGAGTAGATTGAATGCAGTCAAAATGCGTTCACTCAGACGAACGTGTGGCAAAATAATGTATATTAGATGTTCGAATGGTGATATAAGGAAAGAATGTAAGTCTGAGATAAGTATTATCGATATAAGAAAGGTGTGTTGAGATGGTTCGGGCAGGTCAAATGAATGAGTGTGGAAAGAATAGTAAAACAAGTTTATGAGGAGAATGTGGTTGGTAATAAAAGCAAAGTACGACCGCGAAAAAATAAGCACGATCAATTATTTCAAAAACTTCAAAGTATTCAGGTCAGGAGTAGGAATAATCGGCGGATATGTATGAGGAAATGTATGAATATGGAAGAAGCGCACATTGTATGCTAAGACAGTGATATGTGATAAAGTTTATAAAATAATTTCGCTTGGAGTAGATAATGATTATACTGACTAAACTCGACGTCAAGATAGTCTAATGAAAAGAAAATACGGTAATTAAAAAACAGCAGTAATTACGCGAGTGCAGGTAGCTCTCGGAGCTTTCCATTACGTACGCGTACCTTCCGGGAAAACAGTGGAATTTCCCCGTTCTTAAACAAATAGTTTCATTAAGCTCCACAATTTCCTTGTATTCTTGACTTATGCAAACATCTTAACGGGGGACTTGCTACTACAAACATTTGTAGAACTTCGTCTGTTTGATCCGTAAAGCGAGTAACTCCATCCGAACTTAGTCTGCAGAAGAAAAAAAAACTAATCTTTAGTAACGTAAATAAAGAATTTAACATTTTACGGATTGAGTCGATAATATGTAAAATAATTTATGTAGAATAAATGAAAACGTATTCCGTGGACCGATATGGTCAGCAACGCAATTGTGCTCAAAAAAGCAAGAGCAGGGAGACAGTTGCTGACTGTTATCAAGGTCTTTAAGTCGATATGTAGAATAACTTAGTAGACAGGAAAACGCATTCCATGGACCGATTTGGTAAGCAACGCAAATGTGCTCTAAAGAGCAAGAGCAGGGAGACAGTTGCTGACTGATATCAAGGTCCTTAAGTCGATATGTAATAACTTAGAAGAGAGGAAAACGCATTCCATGCACCTATATGGTAAGCAACGCGAATGTGCTCCAAAGAGGAAGGACAGGGAGACAGTTGCTGACTGATATCAAGGTCCGGAAGGTGTCCTATCTGGGACATATGCTAAGAGGAGAGAAGTACGAGATATTGCACATAATCATTAAAGGTAAAATAGAGGGTCGACGAGGTGTGACCAGAAAACAGATGTCCTGGCTCCGGAATATACGAGATTAGACGAGAATCAGGACCGTCAAGGCGCTGTTTAAAGCTGCCCAAGACAAGGACGATTACACTCTCGTGATAGTCGACATCAGAGGGACCTGACGTAGTATTATATTTATTTTTAACGATTAATTTCTGAAGCTACAGATGCTTCGGAAACTAGTCGTTTAAAAAATATAATACTCTAGTGGTAAAAAGAAGTTTTTGTACAACATTTTGAGTGTGTCCAAATACTTGTTTACAAAATCTGGATTATCTCCAATTACAGGAGTTATTTTCATATTATTTTTTGACATCTCATCAAAGATGAAGAAGAATATGAAAGTCTGGGCCCCGACTTCCATATTCTTCTTCATCTTTGATGAGATGTCAAAAAATAATATAAAAAAAGTGTTTTCATTCACAATTTAATTATGTCTTACCACAAAGTGAATGCTGAAACGAAAAATAAAATGAAATATTATTTACAAGTTTTCTATTTTGTTTGCTATTATAATTGTAAAGTGGCATCCCTTGTAGTATATTTTCTTTGAACATCCCTGTATTTTTATTTGAAAAGTATTTGTTCCATATCTATTTAATTATTTGTATTGGATCGTATCTGGTTTGGACAGCCCTGATCTAAACAATAGTGGTCATTTCGGTGGATACACACAATAATATAGAAAAATAACTCCACTAACGTATATGCCCTGACCTGTGCAATATGAAGTCAATGCACGTCCTGGCTCAGCGTAACTAATGTATGGTGCTCCCTCCCACAACCAACAATGGTTCAATCAGCCCCATTAAATGGGAACAAACTGGTTTCCTCTTCACTTTATAAACTACTGATTCCATATTTTGTAAGAGGCATAATTGAAAAGGGTTCATTTTAAAGCTACATAGTACACGCATGGATTTCTTTAATTTAAGAGCTTTTATAAACTGTGTACTGTGTAAGGGTAAAACAAAAATTAACTTGATAATCATCATGCCATTTTCCTGCAAAAGTTGTAAGAGAGAATATAGCCGTACCACCACACCAATCTGTTTAAAACAAAATATTCATTTATTATAGTTGTAATACTTTTTCAATACAATTTAATTCATGTTCTTTCCGATAAAGAGACTTATGTATTGCGCTTGAACAATCTTCGCCTCTTCTAAATGCATGCATCTCCTCATACAAACCGCCGATTATTCCGACTCTTAACTTGACCAGTTTCAAGTATTTGTCATACTTGATCATGCCAAGTTTTATTCGGTCTTCCTAAGCCTCAATTAACAACCATATTTATCTCATAAATTTATTTTACTATTCTTTCTTTATTCATTAGATTCACATGCCCAAACCATCTCAACACACCTCTCATAATTTTATCGATAATGCCTATATCAATCAGCCTTGTGTCACTTTCTTAAAGTAATTCATATTTAATATTCAATAGTTTCCTCAAAACATGTATTAAATGAATAGCAATCTAATTTATTATTTGGTTTTCGTAATTATTTAAAACAAGCACCTATAAGCATTTGGGAGTTACATAAATAAGATAACATATGATATCTTTCGTATGAAAAATAAATTTCAATCCACGCGCGAGTAAAGCTCATAATATTATATTGAAGAGATGGCTTGAAAACACACACGCCAAGAAGGTCTTGAACTAACAATATCAAGCCTACTTTCCTGAAGGGTGAGTTAGCTCAGCCACTAGGGCGCAGAGTGGTCCGCTATCATCTATTCCCAAAGCTTTTGTGAATAATATTTACCTTTAATATGACCCTTTCAGTCTATAGGAAACCGCTGTATTAAAAAATGCCACCCCAAGGAAAGTGGAAAAGGATTATTGCCATAGTGAACGTTTTTGTTAGAGTAAAGAAATACAGTAGAGTAAGGCCTCGGATTATCCGACATTCTAGTGTGTTGCATAGGGTATCGTATTAAATTTATATACTTGCAGTGTTCATTTTAGGTAATCTTAATAAATTGCGTTGGATATTGATCTGTGAAGAGGAGATCATATCACCGAAAAGGTTTTCAGAAGCAGTATTCTTATAATACTTTAATAATAATAAATAAGCTTTATCTTAATGAATTTAGAATTGTAATCACATATCGCTCACTCCTTTCAAGAACGTCATAAATCGAAAAACTTAATTTTTCAGGAGAACGTTTTTAAACATTAAAAATAAAATGCAATGTATGAAAAATAAATATCAAGCCAGTTATTGAACTTTTTACTGTGCAACAGATCTTTGTAGGTAAAACATGAAGGTTATTTTCTCCATTTGAAAAATATTTAGTATTTTTAAAAAAATATTTATATTTTTGAAATTAAACAATACTTTTTTTTCAAAATGCAAAAACAACACTTTCTACCCTGTAGCGGGTAAATATTAACTTAAAAATATGCCTTTTGCTGGGATATAGTACATTTTCTGGGCATTTCAACAACACGCACAACTGAAAATTGACGACTTTTGATTTATGACGTTCTTGAAAGGAGTGAGCGATAAATGCCTGTATACAGTGACGTGCACAGATAATTAATTAGGGTAGGCAATAGAGGCGTGTAGTAAGGTAAGATAGGTAGGTACAAGGTACTTACAAGAGTAGGCAGTAGAGGTAGGTAGTAAGGTAAGCTGGTATTACTTAGTAAGTTAAGGTAGGTACTGGTTGCGTTTTTATAGGTCACGCGGGTAAGTTAGTATATATTATCGCTATAAGAACCTTGGAGGTTTGAAGTATGAACCAACACTTCGTCAACAGCGTCAAAATTTGCAATAGTTAAAGAAATAAAATGAAATTAATAAGAAATAAAATGAAGTATCTGTATAAATACATACTTTTTTACTTTCTCATTCTTGTATATCGTGTAGGATGAAAGCAGAGTGAACGCTGTTGAAATGCGCTCCCTCAGACGAATGTGTGGAAAATCATTGTATGACAGAATTAAAAACGAAGATATAAGAAAGGAATGTAAGGCTGAACGAGGAATAATTGAAAAGATTAGGTGGAATGGACATGTGGAGCGAATAGGTAACGAGAGAATGACTAAGAAAATATATGTGGCGAATGTGAGAGGAAAAATAGAACGAGAACGACCGAAAAAGACTTGGCACGATCAGATCAATCAGAACCTTAAATCTGGCGGTGTCAAAAGTCTGCGTAATCGGAGGGCATGTTTGACTAGATGTATGGATGTGGAGGAGGCGACGAGTGTATGTCAGGACAGAAGAATGTGGCGTTCCATCCTCTCTGCCTACCCCTGCGGGGAAATGACGTGATGGTAGTAATAGTATGCCTGAAATGCAATGGTAGGTACTCATAAAACAAATCTGGATATTAAATGGGCCAACTAATGATAGCCAGGGCTGTAATATGTGAAAAAATATTTCATGCGAAAGTTTCAGTGAATGTAGTTATACGAAGTACCTACGTGATTCCAGGGCCCGTGTTTCAGCGGAAAGCGTTACCGTTCTACGGTAGGTACAAGTTAATGGGGCTCGTTGAGAAAGGTCGAGTATAAAATTATTTTCGTTCAAGCGGGAGAAATTACGTTTTAAAGCACTAAATGTCCCGTATTACGTATTGCATTGTAAATTGTAGATGCATTGAGGCCAGAGGGTCAAATCGGTAAAATGTTATATAAATTTCATACAGAAATATGCCTTACTACGGATAAAATGGTGTATTATTTTGGTGTCTTGAGATGATTTGGATTTGTAGAGCGAATGAGTGAGGAAAGAACGGTAAAACAAATTTATGAGGCGAATGTAATTAGAAAAAGGACCAGAGGAAGACCGAGAAAAATATGGCACGATCAGGTATGCCAAATACCTGAAAGTGGTCAGGTTAGGAGTCGTAATAATCGGCGGGTATGTATGAGGAGATTCATGAACGTGGAAGAGGCGAAGAATGTTTGCAAAGACAGAGTGGTGTGGCGTTCTATTCTTTCTGCCTACCCCTGCGGGGAAGCGGAGTGATGGTTAGTTAGTTATGAAAAAAAACCTTAAATGCTTGCCTTATTTTGTCGTCTTAGATATTGTAACCCCTTCATTAAACCAGTTTCAGTTTGAAAAAAAGGATCATCTTATGAAATCTGTTCATGCAATAACATATTTTGCTCATCACAGTAACATAATATTATATAGATTTCATACAAAATAAATAATTGCCTTGAATATTTTATCTTAAATACTTGATTTGGAGAGATAGCTGGTCTTTCACCTCCCAGGAGCAGACCAGAGAATGACAGAACATGTAGTTCTAAATAAAGAGAAAGAAGAAAAATAAGAAATACTTATTATTATTGATGTCATTCAATAATATTACGAAAATATTAAAATCACAAAATACATATTCATTCAAACCCTATTACACACCCCAATGATGCATAGGGCACTGCATCATATAAACGCAGTGTTATCTTGATCGTTAACACATGAAAAAAAGGTGATCACCCTCCAATTCAGGTACCAGTCCAGGATAATATTGAATAAATGTTAGAGTGAAAATAATCACATATATTTATTTAACCCCCCTTGGAATCGAACCCAGGACCTCCAGAACGGTAGCCGAACGTCCTGACCATTACACTAATGAAGCGGACAAAATATATAAACATACATTTTAATACGATTTAACAGTTCCTGCTATAAAAATGCTTTTAAATCCCCGAAGACCCAATGCTTATTTGTGCTTTTTGCTAGTAAATTAACATGGCAGTAATATAGAATCATTAACAGATATGATTCTTAATTGGTCCCTATAATATATTATTAGAACGATCAACGGATCGTTCTAATAATACTTAACTTAACGAACACAATAGAAAACTAAACAAGACAGCTTTCTCGTACCACATAAAAATATATGTTCCCTAGTAATATTTATGAAAAATGTATGTCATGAACAAATGTATATCATCAACAACAAAAAAAAAGAAAAAAGTCCATCGCAAAGCACAAAAGCTCAGTCTCTCTTTTGGAGAGGCACAGCGCAACTAAAATTAAAACATTGTATTGAGTAAAAATGCACAAAAATAGTATATTTTTTTTTTTAATGAAACTTTATTTTTAATAAAAAGTCAGAAGATGAATTACAATCCTATTGTTTATTTTTGGAGGATGAACAAAAATGTTATTTTTTAAAGTTCTTATGTACATATGTACGATATTTTGTAATTTTCTATGTATTTTATGTAACGGAAATGAAAAACGATTTGTTTGCTTTACCGGTAATATTTTAACACATTTATGTAGATTAAATGGAAGTCGACTGCCGCCACCCTATTTCCGCGGCAATTTTTGTTCCGAAACGACAGATTCCACTGAATTATTGCCCTTTATGCTATAATAGGATTAAAAGTATCGGTAAAATGTATTAACGATATTTTTTTAAACCTGTTTTGCATGAACAATTTATCGTAACAAAAAATTATATTCCATGAAATGGATTCTAATGAAAACAAAAATTTTCAAGGGGTTTAAAGTTTTTCAATTATTTTTGCACGGATTAAAAAAATATGTAGTTTGTACATTGTTTCATTTCATAAATTTTCATGAAATGATTTCATTAAAAAATTAAAACTCCTACATTTTAGTGGTGTGGTTGTCAATCATGTGTAGAATGGTGAATGATGAATTACTGAACCAGCCTTTTACATATCGTTAGCCCTGCAAATGCCCAGATTTCTATAAGTAAAAATGTACTATATGTAATCTCACACGCATTTCACGTATTCACTAGTGGAAGAGATATCATTATATTAAGCCGTGTAAATACCCAGACTTCCATATTCTTCTTCATCTATGTTGAGGTGTCAATAACATAAAAATAAACTTTATAAAATAAAACAACTTTGTTTTAATCACTTTTTATTGGTACACTTTATCCAATCGGTTCGACAAGAACCTTGTCATCATCAGATTTTATGTACTAAATTCTGAAACCTTGAAAAACTCATAGTTAGGTTATAGCGAATTACCCTTCCCTTACGATACCAAAAACATCCACGCACTCCGTACATTATATGAAAATATGATTTAAAAAACGAGAAAAAAACACATAAATGTTGCTTATATTTAGCATTGCGCGGCGAATATGTCAACTCCGGATGACAACTTGTGAGCTACTATAAAAATAACTCGTGGAGAAACCCAGATTTGTGACATACTCAAAATGTTGCGAATAATAATTCTTCGTTTTTGTTATTATTATTATTATTATTATTATTATAAGCTCGTAGAAGAGTTTTTGAAAAAAATCTTTGATTGCCTTTTCAGTCTATCGCTAAATTTATTTAAAAAAATAAATATTTATGTTTATGTATCTATTATTTTCAAATGTTTTTTTTTTTTGAAAACTTCAATATTTTCTTGCTCATAAATGTGCATTCAGGCATAATTGTGCTCAATCCTTGAAATCACTTGCTCAACGTGGGGTTGTCATAATACTAATGCTACATGCTACTCTCAGCAAGGGGCCACGTGATATATGTACGTTTGCAGCACATACTTCATATATTATTTTGTGCTGTTCAAGAAAAGCAGCTTGTATTGTTTATTTAATAATCGGGGTCGTTAAATGAAAACGTTAGGTAGTCAAGATAATACATATTCAGCACGTAACTCGTTGGAAAACACCCCTAATAATTAATTTTAAATTATGATGCATCGTGATTTAAAAAGTGGATGTAGCTAAATAAATTGTAAATACATTTGAAAATCATGTTTAACATGCACATGTTTAATCCTGATGATGGCAAGGTTCTTGACCTGTTGGAGAAAAAATGTACCAATAAAAAAGTGGTTAAAATAAAGCTTAGTTGTTTTATTTAATAAAGATTTTAAAATGTGCCACAAAGTATCTACGAAAAACATTGAAGAAAATATTAAATTGTTGAGATTCTAAATTATATTGACTGAATGCAGCGAAAAAAGACACTGTTACTGTCAAGATAATTCCTTACTATTGTTTGATGAACTGATACTCATAAAATGAAATTTGTACAATAGTTTTTTTTTTTTAATTGGTTATAAATGGTTATAAGCGTAAAAAATTTAGTTATTTAAATATGTTCGAATATAAAATCGAGACCCGCGTCTTTCGGCGCATGCTACAGATGAATCCAACTATAATTCTTTGTTTCATCCCTTAATGTTCCAGTAAGATTGATGGGAACATCTCAAGAGATATTAATAAAATAAAAATGTTTTGATGGATTCAGTAATGGCCATAATTTTTTGATCGATGATGATCCACGACGACCCAAAAATATTAAATAATTATAATTGACAGCATAATTAAAAAAAAACTTTTAAAAGTTACTTTATCCGAATCCCCATTAACTTTAAATAAAAAACTTCATTAATTGATTCGGCAATCACTTTGTCGTAATTTCTATCCATTTTTCATTGAAATATTTCATAGTAAATACCACTATTTTATAAAATCTATTGTGATACGTGTTTCGATATACCGTATCACGGTGTTTGAAAATGATGCGGAATGCATTAAAAATCACAATAGATTTTAAGATATAGCGGCATTAAAAAAGTAAAACTTAAATTATAATGAAAAATATATTTCCAAATGAAATTATTATCGTAAGCTTTTCTGAAAATCTATCTGAATAAAAGTGTATATTATAAATATTTCTTACTTGGTGAAATATTCCGTTTTACAACCCTTCGAGCTATTTCACTTATTCTACAATTTTCAGTACGTTATTAAAACTTTCTCATTCATCATGGAAGAGACGTATGAGAAAGTTTTAATAGTACGTGGAGGATCTTAACGATGGAGTACGGATGAGTTTAACTTTAATTGCGATATTGTGTTTATATACCTACTATTAAGGTTACGATACGAAAAATATTCATAAGGATATATTTTTTTCCCTCGACGATTCAAAAAGTAAATATTGCATAAAGCATTTTTAATATATCAGGGTTTAAAAATTCATTTTAAGAATTTGAGTGACTTAAATAATAATTGAAGATTTTATTTTGTAATCTTGAACGTATTTTATACTGTAGTTGTAAAACGGAGAATGTTTGACTAAGAATTTCACTCATTATTATTATTTGGTAAAACAAGTAAATTTTCCATAAGGTAAACACACGTAACAGTAAATCGATTTTATCATCAATCATGTGAATGTTTAATTACATGTACATATAACAACCCATAAGTTGTTGTACAAAAAAAGTGTTTAATATTAATAGCGATTCGAAGCAATGATTGATTTAGTTTAACAACTTGTTGAAATTGCAATATTTAACTTCAAATGATAACAATATGATGCTTAGTTCAATGTTACTATTATATTTTGTAGGATATCTCAATAAATTGCAATTAAAGAATAATAGCGATTTCAAAAAGATTCTGTATGATTTTATTCGTATATAAACGTATTTAAAGAATAAAGAAACTTTTCACTAAGAAAATAAAAATGAAACTACATAAAAATGATGTATAAAAGAAAATAAATAAATGAAAATCACAGAACTTAAGTATATTTAATCGTAACGATGTATAAAACCGTAAAATATCCCTTGAGTGTTTAATATTCGATATCGAAACAGCCTGTATACAGAATAATGTTTTCGAAATTACAAATACTCTTGCAACTTCTGTTGAGAAAATCGCGGTAAATCCTTCAAAAACAAACTTAGGCACAATTGTTTGAAATTTAGCTAACCATAACTCACGGATAATACTATGCAAACCCCGAGCCTCAACAACTCGTTCGAGCTTAACTATAGTTTAGAAAAGCAGAGCTTAAGATCTTTGCGAGAGTTGAAAATTACTAACATCTATTGAAATATGACGCAGACATTGTTACGGGCTTCTCTGAGATAACATTGTCCGAGAAGTTCAGTCTGAAACAAAGGAAGCTTTCAAGTTGTCGTTCATCGAACAAAGCCCCTTTTCGGGGGATTATTCAACTGTTATGACGCGAATGAACTGTGATCACAATCCAAATTTCAATCGTGAATGAGTAGTATATAATAACTTAATTCCAAAGGATTGAGTAGGATTCGAAAGGAAATATTTGAAGGATTAATTTCATAAAAATTATGTTTGACATATAATAAAGTATTTTGGAAGTTCAGGTTTTTAACCTGAACCCGATTTTGTAAAATCGAAGCATTTTTATTATTATTTAAAAGTATAGAGTCATTATCTTATTTTAAGATTTTTGAGATGTAAATATTTATCTCGCATTTTTTAACTTATCAAGCGCCCTTGACGCCATATTTTGTGAAAAAAAGTTTAATATATATTGCCTAACATTATGTATTATCTTCCTGCTGCAAAAAATTCAGAAACAGTAAAAAACGTTGGAATAAAATTCATATTTTAATGCCCATTTTTTTCTACTGCATCAAGCAAATGTTAATTTTTACGAGTCACTTGAGGTATGAATAGAAAATCAATAAATTTAATACAAGCATAGATATACTAAAATAATTATTTTTTCTCATTTCTGATAGTATGTACAGTTTACATTATATAGATTGGGAGTACATATTATGGAGTCAGTTGAACGAATTTTCCGCATGACTACATATCTACGATCGCCCTTTTCGGTTCATTTGTGTTCGATTAGACCTCAGTTGGTTGTTCTCTCTCCATTTTATGCTTTCGAGTGCTCTTTTGTGCCCGAGAATATAAAACTTTTGAATGCAGTAAAATGCATTCCAACCTAAGGACGTTAAACTAAGGTCATGTTGTATCATTATTTATGGGTTTGAGGATATATCTAACACAAAAATCAAAAATCTATATTCGCAGTATTTGTATATAATGCAAACTATGCCATGTTCTTTCCGATTCCACGGCTTCTTATGTTAGCCAAAGCTTTTGAAATTATAGATTTATTTAATATATTGTTATCCACCTTGAAGTCTGTACTTTCTCAGCATTTCTTTTCCATGTTATAATGGATAAATTTAAACGTTGTGTTTCACTCTCTCTCGCTGCTCGCTGGTAGTGTGTGAAAGAGATGTATATTTACCAGTGCTTACTATTTTTATTTTATTATTATTTTATGTTTAAGACTTTTTGTTTCTCTATAAGTGTTTTCATTACTGTATTTTTATATTAAATACTGTATGTATTTATTATGTTTAAGGCTTTAGCCGTTCAATAAATAAATAAATAATAAATAAACTAATACAAAAAAACTTAATACAGTACAAAATAACAAACAATATCAAAGTTGTACGAATACTAAAAAATGGATTACTTTTAACGTAAGAAAAAATTTCATCAATATTGCTTGGCAATAATCCAGCAACGTGTTGGGCACCGCATTGCAATATATGACCCAGCAATGTGTTGCTTAATTATTGCCGGCAATTAGTTTCTATTTTATTATTGCTTGGACATTATGAACGACACTGAAGTACTTAAGCTGCTGTGTATATCATTTTTAAAAAAAAGAGTTGAATGTGGATTTCCCTTCACTGAATAATCGTGATTAAGGATTTTTGTGAACACCGAAATAAAAATTAATAAAGTGTATTATTATCCATTTAATATTTTTTTAGTATGTGTCCTGTCAAAGTTTTATATATCAAAGGCAATATGTTTGACAAAAATCAGCAACACATGACCAAATTGGAAGTACTGATCTACGGAAATATTGCCTACAGTATTGTAGTCCCAAAATTCTAGGCAATATATTACCGTGCATTGCTCTTTTACAATAACGTTTTATGGAATATATGTACGTAGTATAGGCATGTCCTTTTATTGCCTTCGGCAGTTCGGATTTTAGAATATGAATTCTGACTGTTCCGCGCGCTTGGAATGACCTTCCAAGGGGAAATTATGATTTTTAAATGATTAACGGTTGAAAACTGACTGTGAAGATCCTTTTGAAACCTTTTTATGTAAAAAAATATGAAGATACTAGTAATTTTTTTGTAATACGGGCATTAATTTGCTAAGCATCACTGCAATTTGAATTTAAAATGTATATCAAATTTTGTTCATATTTTGATATTGCTGAAAAAAAATGTAAACATACATACATACATGTGACAAAACTACAATATATTCTTATCAAATACTCACGAATGCGATCCAGTGATAAACAGATGTAATAAATAACAAGGGCTTTAGGAACAAGATACTAGAATAAATGTTGACAAATCTTTCCTGTGTTGAAACGTTCTTCATACCACTAAAGCAAAGGACGTAACAAGGAGAATGGCTTTACGACCCCTCCAGAGAAAGGGTAGAGGAAACATTGACACGTATTTAGGGGATAGGGTAGGTATACTCCAATTTATTTTCGAGGCTTGCGCGTTATTTGATAATAATTCTTGATTTAAGGATTTTATTTTATAGGCATCTACGGGTGTTGGGCTTTGGTTTTGACAATCCTAGTGTCATAGATGTCATCCGAGTTAAAAGGTTCGTATTTGTCTTCTAGGGCATCTTAATGAATATTAATATTTTTTTGCAGAATACAGAGTTGAAAAACTTTCTCATATAAATATGTCGTTAAAAATTGAAGTAGTGTTAAGATTACTTTGTCGGAAATGCGAGGATATTATTTTTTAACGTAAATCCAGAAAACAACTAATGGAACATCGGTTAGTGAAAAATATTTATTTGTAATAATTATTCTATTCTACATTTTTCGAAATAGTCAATATTATTAAACATATGTATTTTGTCATTGCGTATTAAATACATTTACAATACTTTAAGTGTGTCCAAATACTTGTTCACAAATCTGGATTGTAAACAATTATAGGAGTTATTTTTCTTTTTTTTTGACATCTCAACAAAGATGAGATGAGATGTCAAAAAATAATATGAAAAAAGTCCTTTAATTGAAGATAGTCCAGGTTTGAGAACAAGTATTTCCACACACTCTAAATGTTGAAAATAAATTAACTGGTCAAATTATAAGTTAAAATAATAAAATGAAAATGATATTTTCTAGCGTTTCTCATTTATGTGATTATAATCCAGGATTCGGATTTCACATTCAAATGAAAGAGTTTCTGCTCAATAAAAAGCTTCTTTTATCTCTCTTATAGATGTTTTTAGTGAAATTCTAGCAATTCAAGGACTATGTTTCAAAATTGAACCATATCGCTCACTCCTTTCAAGAACGTCTTAATCAAAATACTTGATTTTTCAGGGGAACGTTTTTAAAGTTTTAAAATAAAATACAATGTATTAAAAATAAATATGGAGCCACTTATTGAATTTTTTTACTGTGCAACAGATCTTTTTGTGTAAAACCTGAAGGTTTTTTCTCCATTTGAAAAATATTTAGTTTATTTAAAAAAATAATTAAACAACACCTTTTCTTCAAAATGCAAAAACAACACTTTCTGTCCTGTAGCGGGTAAATATTAAGTTAAAATTATTGCTCTTTTGCTGAGATATAGTACATTTTCTGGGCATTCCGAAAACACGCAAAACTGAAAATTTACGATTTTTGATTTATGACGTTCTTGAAAGGAGTGAGCGATATCTCAAACACATTGCATTCTACCGCGGCACACCTGAATCCGGCTCACGGCACACCGTACAGTATTCTGTACACCAATCTAGTGCAGATAAGGGTTGAAAGAACAGATATATATTAAAAATTGAACCATTGAAATGAAAGCTTTTAAAGTATCTACTTTGTATAAAATAAAAGATCTTTCATTGGTTTAAACCAATCATCTCATTCAAGAGGTCTCTTCAGACTATGAGCACTCACAAATCTGAAGACGTCTGAACAAACAAACGAGTAATCCTCTACAAACACTTTGATTTCAATTAAATAAATGTAATCAGACGCTATCTTAAGCTTCATCTACCGAATTAATTTCACCAGCAATCCTTACCGTGATCATCCGTCTGACAATGTCAGCAACTACGTTCGTAAATAGGTATTATTTCACCAATTTTATATATACGTACACTGCAGTTCCACCAAGATATGACGGTAAATAATTTTAATAGCTTTAATAATATGGAGTCTTAATTAACTATGTAATTTTTACAAATATCATTTTAATAAAAAGTACCTATGATCAAAAATATTATAGGTATAATACTCATCTAAAAGTAACATCTTATTTCTCTCGTAGGTATACCAATTTTATAACCTTTCTCTATGGTGTGTTTAAGCTCAAAATAATTATTCGATTTTCTAGTAGGGATGACAAACCAGGTAGTACGAATACTGGTATACAACCAATAGCGCCCTAAAACTTGGTGATGTTTTCTTTTTCCAACCAACGATATTCTCTCCGTTTTTTTCCTGAAAGAAGCAATATCCTTCATTACTTATGTCGTCTGTATCATTTAATATTCTTAATCTTCTTCTTCTTTTTTTTCTTTTTGGTGTAGGCCTTGTGGCCTGTTTTTAAGAGGGATAAGCCTTCTGCTATGTTGATTCCCAGCTGTCAATCCATCTCTTTGGTGGCCTGCCCGAGAGTCGTCTACCTCGGGTATGGCCGTACATTGCAATGTGAGGTAGCCTGGATGGTTCTATTCTCCTTAAAATAATACGAACCTTATGTCCAAAAAACCTGGTCTATATAATTTTTTTTCAAATACGTCATAATCGAAATAAAACTGGTCAATCGATAAGGTGGTTTATAGCTATCAAAAAAAGATTCAGAAGAATATGGAAGACTGGGTGTTTACAGGGCTTATGACCTGTCATAGGCATATTAAGTTATCACTTCGCACACGCGTAACATTCACTATTCTTCCCATGCTTAACAATCATATTACTCAAAATTTTGGAACTCCTACATATGTCACAAATCTTTATGACGCTTTAAGTGTGAGTAAACTGGAGCCATCTTTTGTTGGATTAAACAATAATTTGTTTAGCAGAGACCCTTTTATTTATAGGTATGCAAGATCCAAACCCCGAATTATTTTACATACTGGGAGACGCCTGAAAACATGATAAAAAAAATTATTCAGCTCATAAATTGACCAGTTATTGTATTCATAATATTATGTTAATTTAATTAAGATTGTGATTGCCGTGAATTCTTCTATAATGTTCAATTTAACCAAATTATTACGTTTTGTTCTCCACCCCTCAGCCGAACAACGATGCTGGTAAAAGCACCGCATAATACATTCAAAACGACCCTCAAAAGGATTGAAAACCGAAGCTTATTACGAGTATTTATATACAAATGTTTCGCAAGAAAAGTGGGTTCTTCATTATATTTTATATATCGCTCACTCCTTTCAACAACGTCATATATCAACAAACTTCATTTTTCAGGAGATTGTTTTTAAAGTTTAAAAATATAATAAAATGTATTAAATATAAATATCAAGCCACTTATAGACTTATGAACTTTTTACTTTGCAACATATCTTTTTAGGTAAAACCTGAATGTTTTTTCTCCATTTCAAAAATATTTAATATTTAAAAAAAAAAATTAAACAATACCGTTTCTCAAAATGCAAAAACAACACTTTCTGCCCTGTAGTGGGTAAATATTAAGTTAAAAATATGCCACTTTTGCTGTGATATAGTATAGGCATTCCGAAAACATGCACAACTGAAAAATGACAATTTTTGATTTATGACGTTGTTGAAAGGAGTGAGCGTTATGTTGATTTAAAAACATCGATCGATGTATTCTCGCAGTTTTTATTTTCTTGTTGTAAATTGTCAAATATTTTGGAATTTTCTTCATAATAAACAATATAAACTCCAAACAAATACTTATTTAAAAAAAATGTTGTTGATACGATCAATTAATTTTTACTCTTTTATTTATTTAATGTTACCCTGGACTGGAACCTGGCTTATCACTTTTCCTTTTTGCATTAAATGATCAAAATAACATTGCTTACAAAAATGCAGTTTCCTATACACCATTAGTATTGAAGGATATTGGTACTATAAACCAAGCTAGGATACAAAATGCAAAACCGTCTTTTAGTGGATCGGAACGTCTGGTGACGATTTTTTTTATTTAAGTTTTACTTGATTTATACCGCTATTTCTTAAAATGTATTCTGACACATGCTTTGATCCATTATTAATAATAAACCTTTAATTAACGATATGATAATTACAAAAGCCTTCCCCCTATTTTCTTTGATCTCACTAAAAAAAGAGAAACAGCTCCTACCCTCTTTTCATCCTTCAACATCCTAAAAAAACAACTCTAAAATTTAAGCTTAGCTTCACATACGGTGTTTGAAAATGATGCGGAATCAATCGAAACACGTGTCACATTAAAAAAAATAGTGGTTAGTTATTATTATAACTAAAACTAAAATTAAAAATTCTTATAACAATTCGACCTTATATTTAGATTATAATTGGGTTCGTATATAGCACGTATAATAAAATATAGAAAATGAGAAATATGTAAAGCGTCCTTTAGATAATATTTTATTTAAAAAAATGTACTTTATAAACTAGTCTAACGTTATTATGTCAGGGACTTATCGTAACAAATCAAATACAAAGTTTTACGTTCCCCACATAGTTCAAATGAAGTGTTTGTAATTTCTCCTAATAATTTAACGGAATATAAACCTTGTCGCCATTTTGGTAACCTTTTCAGTTTTGTGTTTAATGATTATTCACTACGATTTTAACCGAGAGGCCTAAAGTTTCCCGGGAGATGGAAGGCCGCTTTTGCGAATTAAAATTACTAATAAATTACAAGCTACAGTACAGTTGACCACAGGCTTAGGGCACAGAAGCCCAAGTAATCCCAGACATTAAAGAACCGGGAAAATAAAGGAATTAATAAAGATTCCACCACACAATTACACTGGAAAATCGTACCGGATTTAATCACACTTTATGACAGTTTAAATGAAACCCATAGATTCTGAATATTTTTATATGAATGTAAATAATCTTGAAAAGCCATAAATAATAATTTACAATTTTATGAACGCGATAAAATTGTTGTATTTAAAACGTCCTTTATCCTCCCTCAGAATTTGCATTTCTAAAGTAATCCTTCACGGGCCGAAGCGACACTAATCTTCTATAAATTAAAAAAAGGAGGCTTTATCTACTAGGCGGTCTTTATGAAAAATAAAAGCCTTATAAAAATGATAAAGTATTAAACGGTAAATTTATTGGTTCCAGTCTCTATCGCATTTTCAAGAATTGAGTTGTGCTTCAAATCAAACTTTTTCAGCTTGTTGGTTGGAAATTAATATAAAGTGAACTTTGTCCGTGACTATTGATGTATCTCTTAAGAAGGTGTTCGAAATATATAACAAACTGTTGATAACTTTAAGTGCCAAAGTTAGGCGAAGTTTGAGATGATTTATCGCTTTTCTCCATTTTTCTGTTCGCGTACAATAAATTCTCAAAGACTTATTTTATCGGATTCGTGACGACGTGAACTTTCAACAGAAAACTTCACTTTTTGACTAGTGATCGTTAGTAACGGAATGGAAATTGTAAAAGTTAAATAATTAAAGTATTCGCAAAATCGTACCAACTTCTCCCGACCGGAAATAAAGGAAACGGTTTATTATTAATCATATTATATTCCCTTTATCGTCTCTTTCTCCCCCCAGATAATAATTCATTTATCTCCAAAATAATTTAAAATTTTTTTCTTTAAAAAAATTACTTTTTTCTTCTTGTTCCTTATTTCCTTTGAAGATTTCACGTTTTTTATATATGTTTATTTTCATTGTACGTTATACAATGTACTCGTATATGCCATATGAACCTTAGAGGCTTACATACCTCACGTTATTATTTGGAATAAAGATAAATATATAAATGAATTTTTACTGAATGAAAGTCAAATCGATTTTCTAATATTTAAATTATATGAGAATCGTTTCTAATGTAATCTAAAAGTTAGGAAATTTTGGAAAGAATCATCAATCATAATTTTTTTAAAGGTTTGTGTCTTTAGTCCTCGCTTTCCTATCTATTCTAGAACGCTTTTAAACCTTCTTGCTAATACACAATACCAGAAGCTTCCTCCCTCGCATTTATTTCGCGATTCTATAGAGCTTTTAGGAACTTTTCTGGACTTACAGGTACATAATTTTGCTTTAAGGCTAAAACAATCAATCTTGATATTGCCATTATTGTTTATAAAACACAAAGGCTGATCCAAATTACACATTTAAGCGTTATTAAGACTCTATAGTCTAAAATATTATGCCACTAAATCAGTGATTCCCAAACTCTTTTGGCCCACGGACCATTTTTCATAATCAAAACTTGTCTACGGACCCTTGGTGAAAAACTACACAAGATACAATAGAAAAACTACATAAGATTTTGCAAAAAAGCATTTTCTGCCCGTTCGGTGTCTTACTCCAGATTAAAAATAATATGAGAGTGAAAAACAGTGGTTTATTACCGTTG